>NC_057813.1:553327645-553343585 GCF_018294505.1 Triticum aestivum
CGGCGTCGGGGCGTCGGGAGAGGAGAGGGGAAGGGGATCTAGGGCGAGGGAGAGGGCGAGGGAGGGAGAGGGCGAGGGCGAGGGCGAGCAGTGGGTCAGGGCAGCGGCGGCGGCGGCGGTGGATCGAGAGGGAGAGGGAACTGGCGAGGGGGAGAGGGAAGGGGGGATCGGGCGAAGGGGGAGAGGGAAGGGGGGATCGGGCACAATACTAATGGCGCACCTCACCGTGGTACGCCATTAGTGTATCCATACTAATGGTGCACCTCACCGTGGTGCGCCATTAGTATTTTTTTTATTTCAACTCGAGCCAACAGGTTATGTACCACCAGAACTGATCCACATCAAGTCCCCTCTACTAGCTTGACTGGTCAGCAGCCAATTCTCACACCAGGAGGTCCTGGGTTCGACTCCCAGGCTCCACAATTTTTTTTAGCATTTAAAAAGCTTTTTGATACTTATTTGTGTTTAAATATGTTCAAACTTGTTTAAATAATAACAGTAATATTTTTTTATAAGATAGTAGCATTTAAAAAGCTGTTTGATACTTATTTTTTTATAAGACGGTGCGCAGGGTGCGGGGGGTCGGCGGCGGCGGTTGAGTAGGGGAATCGAGGGTGCGGGGGGTCGGCGGCGGCGGCCGGTGGACTTGGGGGGTGCTCGGCGGCGAGGGGGACCGGATCTGGCGAGGTGGGATAGCGATCGAGATGGAGGGGGATCGAGATCGAGTGTCCATGAAATTTAAAAATATTCATGATAGTTCAAAAAGTACCCATGAAATACAATCGAGAAATGAAGTCTACGATTTAAATACAATCGATCTTAGCTAGCTATCTGTTCACAATCTTCTTGCCCTACTTTTTCGCAAATGGAGTTCTTCTGTGGAACGGACGTCCTTTAGGTAGGGTGGTCCTGCTTCTTCTTGTGGTGTATGCTGCTACTTCATCATCGTCATCATGTTCGATCCTCGGGTCGCCGTACTTGTCGAAGTCTTGCTCATTGGCTACTCCATCCATTCCGATGATCTTCCTTTTGCCTCTCCTCATGACAACACGACTGGGCTTTGACGGGTCGGTAATGAAGAAGCATTGGTCCACTTGGGAAGCCAGTACCCATGGCTCATTTTTCGCGGTGACGTTTGCGCCCGCGGTCTTGGATTTGGCTTCGGGTATAACCATGGTGGTGAAATACCGGTCTTCTTTTATGACGTTCTTGGCCCATCTGACACGGAACATCGGGACCTTCTCTCCAGCGTAGCTCAGCTCCCAGATCTCCTCGATCCTTCCGTAGTATCTGTCCTTGTTGTTACCGGTGTAGGATTCCATCGTTACCCCGGAGTTCTGATAACCATCGCTCTTCATGTCCTTGGCCTCGGTGTAGAATGTGTAGCCGTTGATATCGTACGCCTCATAGGTCATCAGGTTGTGCTCGGCGCCCTGTGACAAGGCGAATATGAGTTGTTCTTACGCGGAAGAATCCTCATGTAAAGGGTACGACAGAAGCTTCTGCTTGAACCAACGCGTGAAACATGAGTTGTGCTGTTTGAGTATATCTTCGTCCGTCCTCTGTTGGCCTCGGTCATTGTACGTCTTCTTAATAAAGGTTTTGTGCTCCACCACCCAAGGATCGACCACGTCTATGTGTTGTAGCGCGACTAGGTTTGCTCTTTCAAAGTCGGCGAGTCGACCCTCGAAGTCGACATGCATTTCACGGCGACCTTCACGGTGACCCCATCCAGCGAGCCTGTCGAGGTGCCTGTTGACGGGCAGACCAACGGGGTTCTCGATGCCTAGATAATTCGTGCAGTAGGAGATGCACTCTTTGGTCAGAAAGCCCCTGGCTATGCTTCCCTCTGGACGTGACATGTTGCGAACGTATCCTTTGATGACACCATTCATCCTTCCGAACAGCATCATGCTGTGCAGGAACGTCGGCCCGAGTTGGATGATATCCTCCACTATATGGACCAGCAGATGCACCATAACGTCGAAGAATGCGGGCGGGAAGTACATCTCAAGCTCGCATAGTATCACCACGATCTCTTCCTGTAGCCTTCTGAGTTGCCTCATGCCAATCGACTTCCGAGAGATGACGTCGAAGAAGTTGCATAGGCCAAATAGCGTTTCACGGACGTGCGCGTCCATGATCCCACGGATTGCAACTGGAAGTATCTGCGTCATCACCACGTGACAGTTGTGAGGCTTCATCCCGCTGAACTTCTACTTCGCTGGGTCTAGGTATCTGCTTATCTTCCCCGTGTAACCGTAAGGAAGTTTTACTCCTAGGAGGCAGGTGAAAAACTGCTCGATCTCCTCCTGACTTAGAGTGAAGCACGCGGGAGGGTAGTCATTTCCGGTCTTCTTGGCCTTTTTGCCTTTGCGACGACTTTCTGTGTCCTGCTTCGCCTCATCATCATCATCATCATCATCATCATCATCATCATCATCATCATCATCATCATCATCATCATCATCATCATATATAGCGTGAAGCTCCTGCCTGATGCCCATTGATTTCAAGTCTGCCCTTGCTTTCGGCCCATCTTTGGTCCTCTCTGGCATGTTGAGCAGGGTACCAAGCAGACTGTCGCACACGTTCTTCATGATATGCATGACATCAAGGCTGTGAGGCACACGGTGGATCTTCCAGTACGGCAAGTCCCAGAAAACAGACCTCGTTTTCCATACCTTCAGCAGCGGCTCTGGCGCCTTTTGCTTCTTTCCCAGCAGTGGGCAGTCTTTCCAATTTTTCAACAGCTTGTCTATTTCCTCGCCGCTCCTCATACACGGGCGTTTTCAGGGTTCGGTTTCACCATCGAACAGATCCTTGCGTTTCCTCCATGGGTCATCGTCGCGAAGCCACCTTCGATGTCCCATGAACACGGTTTTCGAAGACCCGGGATCTCTATCTAGCTGGTGATACGTTGTGTCATCCATGCACCTTACGCATCCAGAAAATCCGTGGACTACCTGCCCCGCAAGATATCCGTAACCGAGATAGTCGTGCACCGTCGTGAGCAGTGCGGCTCTCATAGGGAAATATTCTTTCTCTGCGGCGTCCCACGTATTGGCTGGCGTTTTCCACAGCGTGTCAATCTCCTCTTTCAGCAGCCCCAGATACAGATTGATGTCATTCCCTGGTTGTTTCGGCCCTTCAATTAGCACACTCATGTGAATGTACTTCCTCTTCATGCACAACCAGGGGGAAGGTTGTACATCCACACGAACACAGGCCAGGTGCTATGTGTGCTTCTCTGGCTGCCAAACAGATTGACTCCATCGGTGCTCGCGCCCAGCATGATGTTCCTTGGATCGTTCCCAAATTCTGGGTATTCGAAGTTCAACGCTTGCCACTGGCTCGCATCCTTAGGGTGACTCAGCATCTTGTCTTTTTTATCTATCTCCGGATCATTTGCGTCATCTTCTCGCTTCTTCTCCTCCCTATCCGCGTGCCAACGCAGGAGCTTTGCTACCTTAGGGTCCGTGAAATACCGCTGCAGACGAGGAGTGATCGGAAAGTACCACACCACTTTTCGAGGAGCTTTCTTCCTCTTCTTGTATCGAGTGACACCACACACCGGACATATGGTAGACTCCGCGTGCTCGTCCCGATAAATGATGCAATTGTTCATGCACACATGGTATTTCACGTGCGGTAAATCCAGAGGACACACGATTTTCTTCGCCTCCTCCAAACTGGTCGGGCAGTTGTTCCCCTTGGGAAGACGTTCGTGCCAGAATGACATGTTCTCGTCGAAGCATGCGTCGCTCATTTTGTGTTTTACCTTCATCTCCAGAGCCATGAGCGTTACTTTCAGGCGGGTATCCTCGGGCCTGCATCCTTCATACAATGGAGTAACCGCGTCTAACTCAAGTTGATCCATCTTGGCTTTCTCTCGGGCGGCAGCTCTTGCGTTATTCGTCTGCTTGAGAATCAGATCCTGAATATGAGGGTCATGCACCCAGCCCATCAATGGTGCAGCGTCGTCTGCTCCGCCGGCATCATCATCATGTCCTGCATCTTCTACATGATGACTGTGTACAGCATCACCGTCGTGATCATCTCCTGGGGATTCTTCGTCTTCTCGCCCCCCCCCCCGAGCCGCGGTGGTTGTCTTGCTGCCCTTCCTCATTTCTTGCCCGGCCCCCATGGACGACTTCGTAGTCATCTTCATCACCTTGCCACCGATAGCCATCCATGAAACCACGCAAGAGCAGGTGGTCCCGCACCTGCCCGGAATCCGGGTCCGCAATAAGGCTATTCAGCTTGCATCTTTGACACGGACATCTTATCTCCGTCTCGTTCTTTTGAAGCATCTCGGCCTTCGCGGACCTCAAAAACCTATTCACGATGCCTTCGGTCATCGTGCGGACCATGGTCGCCTGCGGGGTAGAGCAAAACGATATTTTAGAACCAAGAAAAAATTTGGCATGACTTTCCCTAAAAATAGGACCAAAAAGAATGCTTAATGCCAAAATTCTCGCCGAAACGGAAATGAATCAACATTCCGGCAAAATATTGGCAACTATCGCATTTCAAATACCGGTACACCTCCAAACACAAACACATATGCAACACCACAAACATATGCAACACCACGAACATACATAGATCTAGCTAGGCCATAGAAAGTGCATGTGCACATTGTTGTAGGGAGAACAACATAAATATAGCTTCCCCCCTTACTTACCTAGCAAAACAAGGTAACTTAACCACTTAATTTGAATGAATCTATGGTGGAAATGAGGTGAAAAAGAGGAGGCACCCGAGACAAGGAGGAGGCGGTGGAGAGAATGAAGTGGGGAGAAAGTGAGTGTGGGAGGAGAGGCTATCCAAAATATCTTGTTGCTGCCCACTTACTAATGGCGCACCAGCAACAAATGCGCCATTAGTAATCCAGGTTACTAATGGCGCACCCCCTGGTGGTGAGCCATTAGTACTTTTGCAAAAAAAGGAATAAAAACAATAATAAAAAAATTAACATTAGTGGCGCACCTTCTGGCTGGTGCGCCATTACTAGTTACAACTAGTAATGGCGCACCACCAGTGGATGCGCCATTAGTATGTTTGGACAGGCGCACTAGTTGAAAAAAATGGTACTAATGGCGCACCGTGGGCAGGGTGCGCCATTAGTAGTTTCAACACTAATGGCGCATCAGGAGGTGGTGCGCCATTAGTATATACTAATGGCGCACCAGATGTCTGGTGCGCCATTAGTGTCATTTCCATCTATAGCCCTTTTCCTAGTAGTGTGTAGAACAAATTTCCTGGAGTCTGTGCTCAGCCCTCCTCTATCTCTCTTCTCAGCCAGCCAGCGGACGTGCGGAGCCCGTCATCTGTTCCTTCATATGCGGTCCCACATGTCAGTGAAAACGCAAGAGGACCCACTGAACCTGCACATCTTTCACCTTGACGTGCTCGTGATGAAAAACAAATCCAATAAAGATCTTTGGTGGCCGCTTTTGGAGTTACTCAAGACTAGTAAGATTCTATTTACAGTTTAACCCAAGATGCACATCACGTGGCTTCAACTACCACTCTATTTTCTTCCATGACACGACCTGGATGCTGGATGTCCCACATGTCGGCAAAAGGAGAAAGAACCCGACCAAATCTTCGGTTGTGCTCTCGGATTAGACTAGTTGTGCTAACTTAAAATTTTATTGTGTACAATGGATGCAAGTTTTCTTATTGGGAAGAAGAGTACATCGATATATTGATAGAGCGCAATTTAGTAGATGTTCTAGCACTTTTAGCTAGCATAGAGGCTAGACATGAGACTAGTGCACTTGTTGATAGAATAGAGGCTAGACATGAGATTAGATGAGAGGAAGCAATGTCTACTTCTTTACACTCGAAGAAGAAAGAAGCACTCAAGATCGAGCCTCCGCAGATCAACAATGAATGCATCGAGAAGGCACTAATCCAAATTACAGGAGCAGTTATGGAAGTGGGATATCTTCTAAAATGTATTCTTGTGGTTCTTGTTTTCTTTGGTCTTGCTTTTCTAGTCAAAATTTTGGTGATGTATTTCCATGTACCAAAAAATAATTGATGAAAAAAAGATATGTGTTTGCAAAGAAAAATGTACGCGGCCGGGATGCGTTCGCGCGTTCGGCGCACGGCCACCGCATCCGAGAAATGGCCCGGACACGACCCCATTGCCCTACCCAAACGGACAGAATCCAGGCAAAACGGAGGTTCGCTTGCGGTCGTGCATTGGAGTTGGCCTTACAAGTGGGACCGCAGTTGAGGAAACCGACTATCGGCAAACCCCCACCTCACCCGTCGCGTGATGGCTGAGTTAGAGAAACAACGAGGTTGAAGAGATTGTTGTATCACGGACTCCAAGAAATATGGTGTCAGATGGAAGTCGTGCTCGTGGCGTGTGCCGTACGCCTGGATGTGAATGCTTTTTCTCGCCCATGCCACCGTACTACTCCTACTACTTATATAGTAGTAGTATCAAGGATTCAAGGTGCTGGTTACGTACAGCGAACACATTAACATATGGCTACAGTAAAAACACCCGCCCGACGCACGAAGCATGTGAAGCTAGTACAAATAGTGTACTACTATTGTTGATTGGCCTCATCCGATAACCAGTTGCAATGCACGTACAATTATGTATTCGGAAAAATATTTTTTTGCCTTGTCACAGGACTCACTCAGAGAAGCGACTCAAAAGCCATTCATAAATTTAGTAAGTTTATCACGTGCATATCATTTTATTACATACAACAGGTCATCAACCCACAACGACAACGAGGATACAATATAAATAGTAAAGTTTTCATCACAACAAATAACAAGCAATGAAATGAACTTCAACTCAACCAATCCTCGGTGTTGGAAACACTTACTTTGAACCACAAGTGATTCTCTGGGACGGGCCATCTATTTTCAATATCGAACCAATGCAGGACTTATCATCCAGGCTGAAGTGACCTACTATATCAGTACCAGGGTAGGGAACCACCGAAATGTCCGAGGTATAGATAAAGTTGCTTCTCATAAATGGTAGTAACGTTGTGTCAACATCAGTTGGATCGCCTTTCACCATCATCGGATAGTTTTGTCGAAGGAAGAGCGAGTTTTCTCCAAGACTATCAATACTGTACCAGAGAGAAGGTGTTGGTGCTAGCACACTAGTATCCATCCTGAATACCATGCAACGAGTGTTGGAATAGGTCCGGAGAGTGCAACCATGGGAGACAACACGTGCTCCCTCAGTAGTAACAAACTCAGTGCGCTGTATACAGACAAGAAGAGGTGATCCATCGGAATTAGGTTCCAGGCGCCACTGAGTATATAAGTTCTGCACGTCCTCATGCTCGTGATCATCACCATCGTCATCTCGCCCTTGGTTATTAAAATTTTCAAGTATAGGTGGTGGAATGTTCACAGGACCTTGGAAACACAAGAAGAAGGTTAATTAGTAAAGGGAAACTTGCTAACCCGCATGCATGTGGACGAAACAATTATAATTATGGTGGAAGACAAATGTACCAAAACTATGAGGATCCCATGCAAAAACAGTGCCATGAGTGGTGGAAGCAAACACAAGACCCTCGTATTGAATTGCATCACAGCACACATCCGTGTATAGAAACTGATTTTTGAGCAATATCCATCAAGTGGAACCACAAAGGACGGCAACAAGCTTGTTGAAGATAGCAACAACTTCATAGTTCCTGTAATTCCAAGAGCGGCTGGGAACTCGACAAATTGCTATCTTCCGTTGAAGACAGTTACCATGATCGTATCTGAACATGCGTAGAATACCGGTGTTCTCAACCTCTCGGCAGTCTGCTGAGATTTTTGGAAGTGGAACCCGGTGACAAGTGTACACATTCACAAGTTCCCACTCACAGTTGTACCCAATATAAACAACCAAATCTCCATTTTCGCCTTCCCAATCCTTGCCCTCAAGCGATGGCATCTTAACATCATACGTATCATTATCAAGCGACATCAACTTGCACAAGGCGAGTCCTCCATCGTCCCCGCACCAGTCACCAGGGTCACGGCAAAGAAGATAGGGGAGATCAAACCGCTCCTGGACCCTTGGGTTCCTTGTAATGATGTTATTAGTTGAGTCGAGAATGGTCTTGAGCGAACCTGCCATGCTAGCCGAGGTGATGACGTCGCACCGATCAATGAGTTCCTCCACCACATAATCTTTCAGATCGGGGCAAGAATAATGGGGTCGTTTCGGGCCTGTTCCCTCCATGGAGAAGATGATCGAACAATGGCAGAAGGAAGGGTGAAGGCAAATGGAGGAGGGAGGAAGAGCGTGCGACATCAGTTCCAAATCGAGAGGGAAAGGCAAAGAGTCGGTGGACGGTTGCCAGTTTGCCACGATACACGAAGAGGCGCCGCGGCCTACACGTCCGTTCGGAAATACTAGTAGAAAAGGACTCACTGTCATCTAACTGACGTGTTGGAATGGGACCACATGTCAACTAAACATGGTGTGTAATTTCTTGTGCAAAATATGATCTGGCCGCGTTGGCCCGAAGTGCCGCATTAGTTATCGACCTTTATTTTTTAACATACAATCTGAATGGATAGCTCCTGTGGTCATCACACGTGAGCGGATATATAGGTGGGCTAGGTGGGCAGGCGGTTGAGCAGGCGGCAACAATCCGAGTGCTAAAAGAGTTGATCCAATGCTTTGTTTTGTTTGGATTTTCCAACTTGACCATTGGATAGAGTGAATCAATGGCTTACGTTCATAGTTATTCTCATACTATAGAATTTTTGATTCAGTTGTTGTGCTGCTACCGTCCAATATTTGCGTGTGGTTGTTTCTAGAGTAAAAAAAAGGAGGTACTATACTTACTGTGGGAAAGGTGAAGTGATGGTTGATTCGCCCGAGCAACTTATTACTGTGGGAATATGGGAGTACCAACGGATTCAAGGAACAGAGAAATGTTGTGTCACGACCAATATGCAACCCTATCCAAAAGGAACTCGAAGGTCCCACCAAGGATAGACCCGCATATTGAAACGCTTTTGCAAGGTGGATATCATTACATCAACATTACATAATAGATGGGGATACATACAAGAGGCATACAATGTCACACGAATACAACATCACAATACATCAGAGCATCATCCGACTACGGATGAAACACAAACAGAGACTCAAACGACATCCACCCTGCTAGCCCAGGCTGCCGACCTGGAACCTATCCCCTGATCGAAGAAGAAGTAGAAGAAGAACTCAATGCTAGCAAGCATCGCTCTCGCGTCATGATCATCGCATAACCTGTACCTGCAACTGTTGTTGTAGTAATCTGTGAGCCACGAGGACTCAGCAATCCCATTACCATGGGTATCAAGACTAGCAAAGCTTAATGGGAAAGGAAGGGGTAAAGTGGTGAGGTTGCAGCAGCGGCTAAGCATATATGGTGGCTAACAAACGCAAATAAGAGCGAGAAGAGAAGCAAAGGAACGGTCGTGAACCTAGCAATGATCAAGAAGTGATCCTGAACTCCTACTTACGTCAAACATAACACGAAACCGTGTTCACTTCCCGGACTCCGCCGAGAAGAGACCATCACGGCTACACACACGGTTAATGCATTTTAATTTGGATCTGGTGTCAAGTTATCTACAACCGGACATTAACAAATTCCCATCTGCCTATAACCGCAGGCACAGCTTTCGAAAGATTATACCCTGCAGGGGTGTCCCAACTTAGCCCATGATAAGCTCTCGCGATCAACGAAGGATAAACCTTCTCCCAGGAAGACCCGATCAGACTCGGAATCCCGGTTTACAAGACATTTCGACAATAGTAAAATAAGACCAGCAAGACCGCCTGATGCGCCGACAATCCCGATAGGAGCTGCACATATCTCGTTCTCAGGGCAACACCGGATGAGCAATCCGTACAACTAAAACCAGACCTCAAGTTTCCCTGAGGGGGCGCTGCAAAGGGCTCTAGTTCGGACCAACACTTAGACAACACTGGCCCGGGGGGGGGGGGGCTATAATAAAGATGACACTCGAGAGAGCGACTCCCAAGGGAAAAGTAGGTGGTGGTGAGGCAAATGGTAAAACCAATGTTGGGCCTTGCTGGAGGAGTTTTATGCAAAGCGAACTGTCAAGGGGGTCCCATAAATCACCCGACCGCGTAAGGAACGCAAAATCCGGGAACATAACACCGGTATGACGGAAACTAGGGTGGCAAGAGTGGAACAAAACACCAGGCAAAAGGCCGAGTCTTCCACCCGTTACCAAGTATATAGATGCATTAATAATATAAGAGATATTGTGATATCCCAACCAAAATCCTGTCCACCATGGAGCAATCTTCAACTTCACCTGCAACTAGCAACGCTATAAGAGGGGCTGAGCAAAGCGGTAACATAGCCAAACAACGATTTGCGTAGGAAAGGTGTCAAAGGTTAGAGGTTCATGACAATATGGGAGGCTTGATGAGGAAAAGATAGGCAACGCAGCATAGCGATAGAACGAAGCACTAGCATAGCAATGATAGTAGTGAGATCCAGGGTAGCGGTCATCTTGCCTGAAATCCCGCAAGGAAGAAGAACGAGTCCATGAATAAGACGAACAGATGAAGCCGAACCCAGCGTAGACGAACGAATTCTCACGATCGCAACGAAACAGGAACTATCGAAAAGAGGCACACAACATAGTAAACACACCACACATGAACAAGGCATGATGCACAAACAAGAATGATGCATGACAAGACTTCATGAAGGTACTCATGGCAAGAGATGATGCAAACAAGAACAACACATCAAGGCAAGTTTAAATGAGGCCGGGAACAACATATAACAATTCCGGTAAGTGCTCATATGCAAATTTCGAAATTGGTCCAGATATGAATAAACCTTATGTTCAAGTTGTTAAACAGCAAGTTAAGATGCACATAGATGATCTACACGAGATTCTAGTCAAGTTACATATAAAGTTCATTAGATTTGGAGCTACGGTCTAGAAGATATGAGCAAAACAAGTTAAACATGGCATTGGTGCAAAATGCATTCAAACATCAAGCAAACACACCAAAACAAGGATGCAACATGATAATATGAAACTACATGCAAAATCAAGCAAGTTTCCTATAGAGCACACTCAAAATGGAGCAACGGTTCAACACATACACTCTATACAAGTTATAGCAACAATCTGTCCAAAACAGCAACTAGGCATAAGCATCAAAACAATATACCACAGCACCCCAACAAGAAAACAAAAGGCATGGACATGATGTACAGGTAAAGCACAACAAAACATGAACACTGAGCTATCTCCAAAAATCACTAGAACAAGCTCAAACACACATGGTAAGATTGCAAGTTATAACAATTTCAGACTTTGCAGAAATTAACATCAGGTTGCAATGTTTAGAGCTATCAAACAACATGCTACAGGGACTTATAAGAGCAAAACAAGACATGGCATGGTTCTACTCAAATCATAGATCAAAAGTCCCTTAGTGACCATAAGCCAAAAAGGAACAGAAAATATGATGGCACTCATGTAAACATAGCAAGTTATAATACAGATTCAAACATGGCAGAAACAGAATTATGAAGGCATGTTAATGAGCTTGTGCAACTCACTACAGAGCATTACATGGCATGGCAAGGCAACCAACAGTAAGAAGGCATGTTTGTGAAGCTAAGCATGGAAATAGCAAGTCCATAGGGTGCACGGATCACTAGCAACAATCATGGTAACAACTGAACTTGATGTTAACAGGCTGACAGCAACATTATGAAGCAACTTTGGAGCAAGATATGAACAATCTACAGCAAGCTATAAATGCAACCAGGGGCATGTATGGTTAGAGGATGACATGTATATCAAAACATATTTAGAGCACATCTCCAGATTATGCATAGAATGATTAGTAGCAACATGTTTACATGGCATCACGAAATAACAGATTCAGCCTAGCAAAACAGCAACATCATGTACACTACTTAACAAGCTTGATTCACTCACCACAAGTCATTGGATGACAAGATAAGCATAGCATCATAAATAAGACATGTTTGTGAAACAAACCAAGTCAAGAACAAGTCCATAGCATGCAAGGATCAACTATAACAACCTTGGCCAAATTGAATAACATGTAAACAATCTGCCAGGAAACATTTTGAAGCAAAAGTAGAGTACTCAAATGACATGCTAGACTACTCCATAATTGCAACCAGAGGCATGAATGGATAGACAAAAACCATATGTTCAAAACACCCTTACTAAAGTATCTCAAAATATGCATGTATCTCTCTGTAGCATCATGTTTACATGGCATCAAAATAACAATAGAACAGGGACTAAAATCAGCAATATCACGATGCCTAGTTTGCATGCTCATGTTAGTCACCATATTGATCACAAAAATACATGGTAAGCACCTCTGTAAAGAAGACATAGCATAGATCAAAACACATGAATAAATCAACCTCATAGGATGCACACATCAACCATGGCAAAAATGACAAAAGAGCTCGTTCTGATAACAGACAGCAGAAAACATTATGAAGCACTTGCAATGATGATTCAGGCATCAAGATGACCTCAAATGAAAATGATGCAATGGAATGAAATGATGTACCCGTCGAGACGAACAATTTGACATATTACACGCATGAAACGGAGCTACGATTGCAGAGATATGACATGACGGACATGGCATGAAAATTACACAGACTCGGGACTTGGTCAATTTCAGGAAAAAAACAGGTAAGCGCTATATGACTATATGTCGCACGAGCGGGATATAGAGGGGCAGGCCGAGCCTCACCTTGCTGGACCTGGCCCAGGGTGGAGAGGAGGCCCGTCGGGGCACTGGGCCAGCCGACTCGCTGGCCGGGGCATGGGCCCGGGCTGGAAAGCGAACGGGACGAGGAGGTCCCTGCTCTCCCCGAACAGCGACATGGCGGCGGCAGCGACGAACTCGCCGGCGGCGAGCACGGGTTCAGCGGGGACCGGGAAGGGTGGATCCAGCCATGGGAGGAGGCGGGGCCCCGTTTCCGGCCGGATCCGGCGACGACGGGGACCGGGTGGCGAAGGGGAGGCGCGGCTGGGCGAGGCAGAGCTCGGCTCCCATGGCGACAGGGAGGAGCGCGGGCTTGGTGGTTTGGGGCGAGGAGACGCGGGTGCAGCGCGGGTCGGCGGCGAAGGGGACTGGCGACAGCGGGGGAAAGCGGTCCGGTGACCTGACGGAGGCGCGGCGGAGCGGGGTCCGGCGACCCGGCGGCGACACGCCGACGACGGGGTCAGGCAGAGACACGGGAGGAGCGAGCGGGGCACTCGGGCTGGCTGCGTGGAGGCCTCTGATTGGCTGTGGCGGTGGTGGAGGCGATGTAGCGGCTGTGGGTTGGCTGGGAAGTGGTGGCGGCGGCGCCAAGTGGCGGAGGAGGAGAGGATCAGCGCGGAAAACGATGAGGGCGGCGGCGGCTGATGATTGGGGGCGCGAGAAACAAGGTGGGAGGTTGGAGGAGGCCAAAATTGGTATGGGGAGGTGTTTATATAAGGCAGGGAGGCTAGGGTTGGGGGTTTTGTCCGTTTTCGGACCGTACGATCGGCATCGGACGGCTCTGGAGCGGAGAGGGACTAGGAGAGGGGTTGGTGGGCTGTGTAGAAGAGTTGGGCTGAGAGGAGAGAAGAGAAGGCAGCCCAGCAACGGTTTCCGCATACCGAAAACGTCCGACGTATAGACCAGCTATATTGCGGTTGTAGGTTTAACGGTTGGGCTATCAAATGGACTCCGAATGCAACAAAACTTGGCAGGCGGTCTGTCTACACTATAATAAGACCGCACGACAAGTTGCAACCCATTTCGAGAACATTTTTATGCCACTTATAAAATAATATTTCGGAGGTGTCGCGGGCGCGTGCGAGTGTGTCCGGACTCGGAATGGACAAGAGAGAGAACCGGGAGAACCCGAACGGATGCAAGTTTTGAAAAACATGCAGATGAAATGCAGATGATGACATGGCAAAATGCAACACGCAAGCAAATGACATGGCAATGACGGCGAATAACTGGCAGAGACCTGGCGCATCGGATCCGGGGCGTTACAACACTCCTCCACTAACAAGAGATCTCGTCCCGAGATCTTAGGACCAAGACGTAAGGAAAAAAAGATGAGGTGAAGCAAGAACTCAAGAGAAGAAGCAAAGAATCGAGAGCACTCGAGAAGAAGAGGGGGACGACGAGAATGACGAGAATCAAAGCTCACGGACTCAGATAGACTATGAAACCACTTCGGTTAGAAGGAGATAAGAAACGAATAAGACTGAAAGGATTTAGGCATAACTCTGACTGAACAAGGAAAGAATAGAACATGAGCTTCACCCAAAGAGATGGCACTTGATGAGATGAACAAAGCAATGCCTCCGGAAGAATTGAAAGAATTGAATGAAAAGAACTTAGAAGGAAGAATTTGAACGGATTTGAATATCTGAGAAGAATGAAGAAATGCAAAACTCCACTTCCAAATGAAAACGGAGAATTGTTTGTACTTCGAGACGCGAGAAGAAAAGATACTTGAACTCCACCAACGAGAATCTTGATGAAATCTTGAAGAGTTAATTAAGTCATGAAGAACCCCCATGAAGAACTCCGGTAACAAAAGGATGATGAGATAGAATGAAGTATGAAAGAATAAGATGAGCCTTGCGATGATTTAGATGGAGGTTTCGATGAAATGGCCGAGGGAATTTGAACTCCGGAAAAGAAAAGATGAAAAACTTGGAACTAGAATTTATTCAACATGAACAAACTCCAAAGGAAGGGATTACTCACTTGGATGGAATAAGAATAAGATTTATTGTATGCTTATCCTTCATCAAATTAAATTGATGACAAGCAATGGATTTAGCATACTACTTATTCTTCTTGCAAAGGATTGAGAAGTGACATATCGCAAACTTGAGAAGGTCTTCATGAACCACCGGTAGGATTGGAAAGAACGAATGAATTGATATGATGACAAAGGAAAAGGAGTGTGAAGGAACCACCGTAAGAATTCGAAAATGACTGATGAAAGAGAATGAATCACTGGGAAGAATTAGAAGAATCAATAAGCAACAGGGGATTTAGATGCAAAACAATAAAGAGATCATGAGCTGATTAAAGAACAATTGAGGGAAGCACCGGGATAATTGGATAACGGTAGCTGAAATGTGAGGACAAAGAATTCTTCTGGAGCGATGAACTCTGGTGAAAAGAAATTGGAAACAACTCCTGAAATACTCCGGATGGATAAAAAGAATATCTGACAAATGGAATAATTCGAGAGGATAACATGAGGCTAGAACCATGAAACTTCGAGAGAACAGAAAATATTTAGAGGAAAAACTCTTCTTTGGTCTTCAATGGCGACGAGAAACAACACCAAAATAACTGAGGTTCTCCGGTAGAATGAAAAGCAAAGAGGTTGAGCCAACAATGACAAGAATTTGAACGAGATCTTGGAGAAGGCAACTGACTGACGAAATTCATTCTTACGTCAGACTCCAAAAAGTATTGGAATGGCTCCCGAATAATTAGAAGTGTCAGGTAAGATCCTGGGAAAAGACCTGTGGGTTAGGGCCCGCTAAAAGAAAACACTGTTGGAAAGGGATGTTGAACAGATAGACGATGCACTGGAACAATTGAACTATTTGAATGAGGTGACAACCTCGAATTAACTCGGACACAAACAAATCTCCTGAGATGTCTTACGAACTCCGGAATGATTAACTGGCGAGAGGCGAACGAGTAGGGAAGGAACTTGAGCTGAGGGAAAGAATATGATCAACACCGAAAAACTTGAATTGAGTCCACCGGAAAAGAGATGAAGAATGTCGAACAAAATGAGAATTCACCGGTAGAAATAATTGAGGGAAGACTAAAGAGGCTCCACACGAATGAAATAGATTGTCGAGAGAGAGTCAGACT
>NC_057813.1:553343834-553420549 GCF_018294505.1 Triticum aestivum
ACTCTGGGAAGAAAAGGGTGGGAGGGCGGGAAAACAAAATCATCTTGGAAGGGGAAATCGACGAATAACTGAAGAGAAAACACCGGTTGAAATCATTGAGGAAAGAAAGCAAAGGCTTCGCACGAGTAGGATGGATACTCGATTACGGATTCCGGTTCCAAGAAGAAAAACAGGGAGGGCGGGTGGGAAAGAAAACAACTGAGGACAGAAAAACAACTTCATTGGGAGCGGACTGGGGATTGAACTCAAAGATGAAGATGCTCGAGTCAACTTGACGAGAAATGCACCGGATAAAAAGAGCTGAGAACCCACGATCGAAAGCTAACCACGTGATCCTAAAGAAAAATTTGAAGGGGAAGAGAAGTAATTCAAAACACCTATGTCAAGATTCCTTACCAGAGCGACGAAGGGCCTGAGGAGTAAAAAGAATTCCTACTCTCCGATATAACTAGACTCTGAAAACAGTTTTCTTCTAGACTCAACAACGACCAAACTACACGATCAATCAAGGGGGCTCCTAGGGTCGGTCGAGGCTCTGATACCAACTTGTCACGCCCAATATGCGACCCTATCCAAAAGGAACTCGAAGGTCCCACCAAGGATAGACCCGCATATTGAAACGCTTTTGCAAGGTGGATATCATTACATCAACATTACATAATAGATGGGGATACATACAAGAGGCATACAATGTCACATGAATACAACATCACAATACATCAGAGCATCATCCGACTACGGATGAAACACAAACAGAGACTCAAACGACATCCACCCTGCTAGCCCAGGCTGCCGACCTGGAACCTATCCCCTGATCGAAGAAGAAGTAGAAGAAGAACTCAATGCTAGCAAGCATCGCTCTCGCGTAATGATCATCGCATAACCTGTACCTGCAACTGTTGTTGTAGTAATCTGTGAGCCACGAGGACTCAGCAATCCCATTACCATGGGTATCAAGACTAGCAAAGCTTAATGGGAAAGGAAGGGGTAAAGTGGTGAGGTTGCAGCAACGGCTAAGCATATATGGTGGCTAACATACGCAAATAAGAGCGAGAAGAGAAGCAAAGGGACGGCCGTGAAGCTAGCAATGATCAAGAAGTAATCCTGAACTCCTACTTACGTCAAACATAACACGAAACCGTGTTCACTTCCCGGACTCCGCCGAGAAGAGACCATCACGGCTACACACACGGTTGATGCGTTTTAATTCGGATTTGGTGTCAAGTTATCTACAACCGGACATTAACAAATTCCCATCTTCCTATAACCGCAGGCACGGCTTTTGAAAGATTATACCCTGTAGGGGTGTCCCAACTTAGCCCATGATAAGCTCTCGCGATCAACGAAGGATAAACCTTCTCCCAGGAAGACCCGATCAGACTCGGAATCCCGGTTTACAAGACATTTCGACAATGGTAAAACAAGACCAGCAAGACCGCCCGATGCGCCGACAATCCCGATAGGAGTTGCACATATCTCGTTCTCAGGGCAACACCAGATGAGCAATCCGTACAACTAAAACCAGACCTCAAGTTTCCCTGAGGGGGCGCTGCAAAGGGCTCTAGTTCGGACCAACACTTAGACAAGCACTGGCCCGGGGGGGCTATAATAAAGATGACCCTCGAGAGAGCGACTCCCAAGGGAAAAGTAGGTGGTGGTGAGGCAAATGGTAAAACCAATGTTGGGCCTTGCTGGAGGAGTTTTATTCAAAGCGAACTATCAAGGGGGTCCCATAAATCACCCGACCGCGTAAGGAACGCAAAATCCGGGAACATAACACCGGTATGACGGAAACTAGGGCGGCAAGAGTGGAACAAAACACCAGGCAAAAGGCCGAGTCTTCCACCCTTTACCAAGTATACAGATGCATTAATAATATAAGAGATATTGTGATATCCCAACCAAAATCCTGTCCACCATGGAGCAATCTTCAACTTCACCTACAACTAGCAACGCTATAAGAGGGGCTGAGCGAAGCGGTAACATAGCCAAACAACGGTTTGCGTAGGAAAGGTGTCAAAGGTTAGAGGTTCATGGCAATATGGGAGGCTTGATGAGGAAAAGATAGGCAACGCAGCATAGCGATAGAACGAAGCACTAGCATAGCAATGATAGTAGTGAGATCCAGGGTAGCGGTCATCTTTCCTGAAATCCCGCAAGGAAGAAGAACGAGTCCATGAAGAAGACGAACGGATGAAGCCGAACCCACCGTAGACAAACGAATCCTCACGATCGCAACGAAACAGGAACTATCGAAAAGAGGCACACAACATAGTAAACACACCACACATGAACAAGGCATGATGCACAAACAATAATGATGCATGACAAGACTACATGAAGCTACTCATGGCAAGAGATGATGCAAACAAGAACAACACATCAAGGCAAGTTTAAATGAGGTCGGGAACAACATATAACAATTTCGGTAAGTCCTCATATGCAAATTTCGAAATTGGTCCAGATCTGAATAAACCTTATGTTCAAGTTGTTAAACAGCAAGTTAAGATGCACAAAGATGATCTACACGAGATTCTAGTCAAGTTACATATAAAGTTCATTAGATTTGGAGCTACGGTCTAGAAGATATGAGCAAAACAAGTTAAACATGGCATTGGTGCAAAATGCATTCAAACATCAAGCAAACACACCAAAACAAGGATGCAACATTATAATATGAAACTACATGCAAAATCAAGCAAGTTTCCTATAGAGCACACTCAAAATGGAGCAACGGTTCAACACATACACTCTATACAAGTTATAGCAACAATCTGTCCAAAACAGCAATTAGGCATATTGCAAGCATCAAAAAAATATACTATAGCACCTGAACAAGAAAACAAAAGGCATGGACATGATGTACAGGTAAAGCACAACAAAACATGAACACTGAGCTATCTCCAAAAATCACTAGAACAAGCATGAACACACATGGTAAGATTGCAAATTATAACAATTTCAGACTTTGCAGAAATTAACATCAGGTTGCAATGTTTAGAGCTATCAAACAACATGCTATAGGGACTTATAATAGCAAAACAAGACATGGCATGGTTCTACTCAAAGCATAGATCAAAAGTCCCTTAGTGACCATAAGCCAAAAAGGAACAGAAAATATGATGGCACCCATGTAAACATAGCATGTTATAATACAGATTCAAACATGGCAGAAACAGAATTATGAAGGCATGTTAATGAGCTTGTGCAACTCACTACAGAGCATTACATGGCATGGCAAGGCAACCAACAGTAAGAAGGCATGTTTGTGAAGCTAAGCATGGCAATAGCAAGTCCATAGGGTGCATGGATCACTAGCAACAATCATGGTAACAACCGAACTTGATGTTAACGGGCTGACAGCAACATTATGAAGCAACTTTGGAGCAAGATATGAACAATCTACAGCAAACTATAAATGCAACCAGGGGCATGTATGGTTAGAGGATGACATGTAGATCAAAACATATTTAGAACACATCTCCAGATTATGCATAGAATGATTAGTAGCAACATGTTTACGTGGCGTCACGAAATAACAGATTCAGCCTAGCAAAACAGCAACATCATGTACACTACTTAACAAGCTCGATTCACTCACCACAAGTCATTGCATGACAAGATAAGCATAGCATCATCAAGAAGACATGTTTGTGAAACAAACCAAGTCAAGAACAAGTCCATATCATGCAAGGATCAACTATAACAACCTTGGCCAATTTGAATAACATGTAAACAATCTGCCAGGAAATATTTTGAAGCAAAAGTAGAGCACTCAAATGACATGCTAGACTACTCCATAATTGCAACCAGAGGCATGAATGGATAGACAAAAACCATATGTTCAAAACACCCTTACTGAAGTATCTCAAAATATGCATGGATCTCTCTGTAGCATCATGTTTACATGGCATCAAAATAACAGCAGAACAGGGACTAAAATCAGCAACATCACGATGCCTAGTTTGCATGCTTGTGCTAGTCACCACATTGATCACAAAAATACATGGTAAGCACCTCTGTAAAGAAGACATAGCATATATCAAAACACATGAAGACATCAACCTCATAGGATGCACACATCAATCATGGAAAAAATGACAAAAGAGCTCGTTCTGATAACAGACAGCAGAAAACATTATGAAGCACTCTTGCAACAACGATTCAGGCATCAAGATGACCTCAAAGGAAAATGATGCAATGGAATGAAATGATGTACTCGTCGAGGCGAACGATTTGACATATTACACGCACGAAACAGAGCTAAGGATGCAGAGATACGACATGACGAACATGGCATGAAAATTACACAGACTGGGGACTTAGTCAATTTCAGGAAAAAAACAGGTAAGCGCTATATGACTATATGTCGCACGAGCCGGATATAGAGGAGCAGGCCGAGCCTCACCTTGCTGGACCTGGCCCAGGGAGGAGAGGAGGCCCGTCGAGGCACTGGGCCAGCCGACTCGCTGGCCGGGGCATGGGCCCGGGCTGGAAAGCGAACGGGACGAAGAGGTCCCTGCTCGCCCCGAACAGGGACATGGCGGCGGCAGCGACGAACTCGCCGGCGGCGAGCACGGGTTCAGCAAGGACCGGGAAGGGTGGATCCAACCACGGGAGGAGGCGGGGCCCCGTTTCCGGCCGGATACGGCGACAACGGGGACCGGGTGGCGAAGGGTAGGCGCGGCTGGGCGAGGCGGAGCTTGGCTCCCATGGTGGCAGGGAGGAGCGCGGGCCTGGTGGTTTGGGGCGAGGAGACGTGGGTGCAATGCGGGTCGGCGTCGAAGGGGACTGGCGACGGCGGGGGAACGCGGTCCGGCGACCTGACGGAGGCGCAGCGGAGCGGGGTCTGGCGACCTGACGGAGGCACGGCGGAGCAGGGTCCGGTGACCCGGCGGCGACATGCCGATGACGGGGTTGGGCAGAGGCACGGGAGGAGCGAGCGGGGCGCTCGGGCTAGCTGCATGGATGCCTCTGATTGGCCGTGGCGGTGGTGGAGGCGATGTGGCGGCCGTGGGTTGGCTGGGAAGTGGTGGCGGTGGCGCCAAGTGGCGGAGGAGGAGAGGATCGGCACGAAAACGATGAGGGCGGCGGCGGCTGATGATTGGGGGCGCGAGAAACAAGGTGGGAGGTTGGAGGAGGCCAAAATTGGCATGGGGAGGTTTTTATATAAGGCAGGGAGGCTAGGGTTGGGGGTTTTGTCCGTTTTCGGACCGTACGATAGGCATCGGACGGCTTTGGAGCGGAGAGGGACTAGGAGAGGGGTTGGTGGGGTGTGTAGAAGAGTTGGGCTGAGAGGAGAGAAGAGAAGGCAGCCCGGCAACGGTTTTCGGATACCGAAAACGTCCGACGTATAGACCGGCTATATTGCGGTTGTAGGTTTAACAGTTGGGCTATCAAATGGGCTCCGAATGCAACGAAACTTGGCAGGCAGACTGTCTACACTATAATAAGACCGCACGACAAGTTGCAACCCATTCCGAGAACATTTTTATGCCACTTATAAAATAATATTTCGGAGGTGTCGCGGGCGCGTGCGAGTGTGTCCGGACTCGGAATGGTCAACGGAGAGAACCGGGAGAACCCGAACGGATGCAAGTTTTGAAAAACATGCAGATGAAATGCAGATGATGACATGGCAAAATGTAACACGCAAGAAAATGACATGGCAATGACGGCGAATAACTGGCATACACCTGGCGCATCGGATCCGGGGCTTTACATGTTGGTTGTTTCATCCGAGCAACTTACTATGGTGAAGGTGGGGCTCTGTGATTTGACTGCTTACTAGTCATTACTATGCAGCGCAACGACCGGGGTGAATCTTTCCCTGCAGTTGTGTTGTGCACTCAATATTGCTGCATGGCTGGTGGAGCCGGATGAAGGATGTCCAACATGTCGGTGAAACGGAGTTTAATTGTTTCTGGCATTACCATAAATCCTTCAGGATTTGTTTATATGTACGCATAATTTTAATGAAATTGAACTGTGATGCTATGAAGGTTTCAACTTTGGTTCCCGCAGGGAAAAAAGGTTTCAACTTAGGATTCATGTGTCTTGCCTCAAGATTATCTCGTTACAACATTCCATCAAATACAAATGAAACTACCATGGCTACCATGGCTACCATGGCTAATGCATCTCAATGGTTCACAGATCAGCGCCAATATTCACATAACAACTGAAGACAAAGTTGTGAGAAGGTGTACAAATAAAAAAAATATAGTTGATCGATGCTGTTCATAGGCATGGCTCCATTTCCTTGGCAAAGTGTTCATTGCTTGGCAGCTAGTTTCACCCAGCTTTGTAGCCAAAAAAGAGGTATATGGAGGACACCACAATCCGATCATTTTTTGCAGCTCCACTAAAATCGAGCGGACCATCCCTGTTTGCAAAGATATCTAGTCAGTGTGATTACAATAATTATGGAACTAGATGATGAAACATAACACACACAAATAGAAGCCGATCACCTCTATGATCTCTCTTTAGGACTAACTTCTTGTTGGTGAAGATTAGGCACGGAGTTGGATGAGGAGGATAGAAAAACCAATCTCCCTTTCTACAGTCCCACAGAAATGTAAAAACGTCGCCCGTGTGACATTTTAGAGGAACTGCACAAAACACTCTTAAGAAAAAAGTGATTTGTGCAGTTCACCAAAAGGTCGCAATAGCAACGAGGTGAAAATGGATAGCCCTGCTTGCAAAAGGAGGTAGAAAGGAAACAATTACTGCCCAATAACATGAGTTGAAGACACATACGCCGACAAAAAAGAAGCTTATTCCATGTAATAAGGGAAAGATTACACATGGTGGTTTATCAAAAATGGTTTGAGGCCAAGATTGCAAGATGGAAAGTACGTCGGCCGAGATACGATTTAAGCAAACAACTAAAGAAGATCCACATGCAGCAATATGGGAAGATGGTAGTGGAGCAAGGCCAGAGGAAGCTGTACCTGAGGGTCGTCGGGATGTTACTAGGAGGGGGCCGGCGGCGGGGATCTGCCCATACTGCAGCAATGAGCTTGGTCTGAGAGAACGGCGGGTACCGCAGATCGGGACGTGCTACCTCAACTCCGTCAAACGGAGAGAAAATGCACATCCTCCATTTCCGCCGGCGGACGGGATGCGGCCGGATCACTGACCAATGGTGAGAGAGAGAGGCCACTGTAGCCTTGTGTGAGATGGTGTTATGAGAGACAAACCCATTTTTCCATTTTCCCTATGGCAATCGTTTTATATTCTGTACTGGCCATTGAGGAATATATAACTTTATTTGATACTAACAAGTCAAGTCGAACTTTGTTCCGTCTAGGCGTGGTACCCAACCCTCCTTCAAGTAAACAACCGCTACATGCGTCAAATTATCACGTGGGCTGCCTTTTCATACAGAAACGAAC
This sequence comes from Triticum aestivum, assembly GCF_018294505.1. Classification (NCBI taxonomy): domain Eukaryota; kingdom Viridiplantae; phylum Streptophyta; class Magnoliopsida; order Poales; family Poaceae; genus Triticum; species Triticum aestivum. Next base: position 553,351,235 of record NC_057813.1, read on the forward strand.
TCCACCGTGTACCCACGTGAGTGTGGCCGGGAACGAGACATGAGTACGTGCGTCCTGCGTGCACCTCTTCTTTAGGTGCAGGTACGTACATGGGTGGGTGTGAGAGAGATGGTTTGTGCGAAACAGAGGCAATGTGTTGATGATATCTCAAACAGAAAAACGTAACATATGCAATGTGTGTGAAACAGAGTCATGGACGTGAGATATCGATAGAATTGAGAACAGGGATGAAGTGTGTCTCTGCGCGATCGATAAAGAGTGCCATCGAATTTGTGTTTGTCCACGTCAAAGATACATGGCGGCTGGCCTACTAGAATTTGAGAGGGCAGAGGTGCAGTTTTTCTCCGTGGCATGGATACCTACCTACAACGTTCGACTATCGGTGTGTGTGGGGGGGGGGGGGGGGCAGAGACCGATCGACTAGTATATGTGTGGGGAAGGAGGGAGACCTAGCTATGTATTGAGGGAGATCGATCGGCATCCATGGATATGTGTAGCAGAGGAATAAGGTTGGCAGAAATACAAAGGTAGAGTGTCGGAGGATTGATGGTGGAGTGGCGTCTCACAAATGGTGGGAGAGGCCTGCTAGACAAACGAAGGGTACGAGTGCAATATCAATAAGAGAGGGCGGGGGATGTCTATCTGTCTATGCACGTGCGTGTGAGAGACGGGTCGGGAGGTACGCAAGGATGATGAGGGGAGACGATATGGTTGTGGTAAGCATACGTAACTACATAGGAAGATCAACCGTCTTGTGTCCGAGAAAGGGAGAGACATAACTAGCGAGGTAAGTGTATCAGTGCGTGGGGAAAACGAATTATAGTCGACTTGGCTATATGTAGGGAGATCAGTACGTATACACGCATGCATGTGTTAGAAGCAAATAAGGTCCAGAGAGACAGACAGGGGGAGAGGGGTGCGGCTAGGAGGTGGTGCGAGAGGCCTACCATGTCGAGGGGGGAGGAGTATGCGAGTATGAGATAAATGAAAAGAGGGGCTGGAGTGTGCACCTGCGTGGAACCATATTGGACATAGGGGGGCATGGACGGTGAGAAGAGAAGAGGGGAAGTATATATGTGTTTGTTGTAGGCACACTTGGCTAGAGAGGTATATCGACCGGTGTGTGCCGGAAAGAAGGAGATAGGGCCTACACAACACCGCGGGTGGACAACCTAAAGAGAAATAATGAATGTGCGCGATGGAGGGGACGCTAAGGGTGGGTGAGAGGGGCGCAGGCATGTGCATGCATGATAGAAAGTTAGCGCTAGCTAGCCACAAATAGAAGAGGATCGTGAAGGTGTAAAAGACGAACAAAGATCATAATTCATTATAAAAACGTGGATACGGATACTTGAAGAAGATATCATAATGTAGAACATAATTTGGGCTAATGTGTGGCTTTTGCAGCTCAGGTCTAAATACTTGTCATATGTATGGGGCGGGGCACTATTCTTTGTGTGATAAACATGGTGTACGTATGGAACATGGTTTAGATTATGAATATATAGTTAGTACATCAAATGTACTATTATTTGGAATCAACATCAAGTGTATTCAAAAAAATAGAATTCGAGTTCATGTAGTACACATAGTTCATATCTATCTCTATAGTAATCATGTGGTGTGTTATTAAGGTAATACACGAATGATGGTTGAAGTTGGCAACAATCATGATTGTAGATTCTTATTGAAATAGAGAAACGAATTCAAATTCAGTTCGAATTGCAGCAGTAGTAAAGACTTTTGGAATGCACTAAAATGTTGGTATGAGTAGGTTACATGCATTATGCAGGAAGCGAAAAAATTTAATTGGACATAAAATGGATTCATACTCCCTCCTTCCATCTATATAGGGTGCAATGCATTTTTTAAGACCGCCTTTGACTATTGACAAGATTAATAGTACATGACATGCACAATGTGAAAATTATATCATTGAAAGCTCCTTTCACACACGAATTTAACAGTGTGGTTTGTGTAAATTGCATGTCATATATTATTGATCTAATATTTGATCAAAGCTAGCAACAAAAAACGCATTAGGCCCTATTTAGATGGAAGGAGGGAGTAGCTTTGAATAGCATTTGTATAGTAAAACGGGGCAAGACTCTCTCGTTGTGTGGTGTGAATAGTTTTATTTTGTTCGTTTTCTTTTTGGTTGAGGAAAGTGCGAATTGATTTGGTATGTACAAGTACAATATTACATGTTAGGCTTGTCCCTAAAATTCAACCCGCGCCTTGTTATATCCCGAAAATTCAGATATTGTGCTCCCAAAACTGGCGCCTTCACAACCCGCGCCTTGCTATCCCGAAATTACAACGCGCTCGAAAACTTCCTCCAGCTGCCAAATCCCAACACGCAAATCCCCCTTCTAACCCTGAGCAGAAAGGGCCACTAGTTCAAATCGGTGGGGGTACTTTTGTAACACACCCTACATTTTTGACAAGCGCGTCCCTAAGTCATGGTTCACCCCCTCCCATCGCCTCCTTTTCGCCATTTAAAATCCCAGGCCGCCATAACCTCTCCGCTCCAGCCGCGAAACCCACCCTCCTCCGTCTGCCACCTCACCGCTGCCCACCCGGAGCCTCTTCCCCGACGATGTCGTCCACCACAACAGCTTGATGTCCCTCGTCCACCTCCTCGGATGAGGATCCGTCATCCATCTTGTTGTGTCGCCGGTTTAGCCGCCCCGTCCTCCACCTCCAAGGAGCCGCTCTAACGATCGCCTCATCTATCGCGGCTGCCCCATCCCCACAGCGCCACCTTAACCTGCTCCACCGGCACTTCAGCATCCTCACCGACTCCTCGAACGAAGCCGAGGCCTACTCAGCACCACCAAAGAGGTTGTACACTCATCGCATCACACCTTATCCTTAACTCGACCTCCTGGCGCTGACGATGCTCCATTTCGCACCCCCATGGAGCGGCTACCATGAAGTCGGTGCCATGGGCGACATCTCCACGACGGCTCTCCCCCCAGTGCTAGGCCCCTTCGGCGGCGGCGTCCATACCAGCCGGATCAGCTACTGCTGCTCCGGCTCTCGCTCGCTCGCGCTACTGCTGCTGCTCCAGCTCTCGCTCGATCGCTCGCTCGCCCAGCTGCTGCTAAGGGAGTCCTTGATTAGGGGGTATCCGGACAGCCGGACTATATACTTTGGTCGGACTGTTGGACCAAGAAGATACAAGACTCAAGACTTCATCCCGTATCCGGATGGGACTCTCCTTTGCGTGGAAGACAAGCTTGGTGATCCGGATAATAGATTTCCTTCTTTGTAACCGACTCTGTGTAAACCCTAGCCCCCTCCGGTGTCTATATAAACCGGAGGGTTTAGTCCTTAGAGACACAATCATAATCATCATAGGCTAGCTTCTAGGGTTTACCCTCTACGATCTCGTGGTAGATCAAGTCTTGTAATACTCATATCATCAAGATTAATCAAGCAGGAAGTAGGGTTTTACCTCCATCGAGAGGGCCCAAACTTGGGTAAAACATCGTGTCCCTTACCTCCTGTTACCATTAGCCTTAGATGCACAGATTGGGACCCCCTACCCGAGATCCGCCGGTTTTGACACCGACATTGGTGGTTTCATTAAGAGTTTCTCTGTGTCGTTGCTGCAAGGCTTGATGGCTCCTTCAATCGTCAACAACACCTTTGAAGGGGTGATACCAGGCGTTAAAGCCCGCTGCAGGGGCTCCCTCCTACTAGAGGTGACATTCGGCTCTCCAGGCAACTTCAGAAGTGAAGAACTACTCTTTACCATCGCCCCCTCCAAAGTGGTTATCATGCATTGCTCGGGAGAACGACCTTCGCCCGCTTCAATGCAGTACCGCACTATGCCTACCTTAAATTCAAGATGCCCGCTCCACGTGGCGTCATCACTGTTAACAGGAGTACAGAGCATTCCTTAAGCGCCGAAGAATATGCGACGGTTCTAGAGCAGCCGGACTCTAAGCGGCCTCTAATATATGAACGCATGATTGGTCGTTAAGACCACGGGCACGGTTAGATGAGTCCGGCGGCCCAGATAAACCTGAGCTGGGCGCTACACATGTAATCCCATAGAGGACACTAGGGGCTTTAAATATTTAATAAAGCCCACCTTTTGTCTTGACCTTATTAACAGGCCAATGTCTTACACTTTTGCTATTCATTGATAATAGTCCACTCTTCACACGCTCACATCATACTCTTCTACATGAGTTTTCCTTTTTACATACATCATTCGTGCGATACCCTCCCAGGACACGGCACAATGGAGATAATGGCACAGACGTGCAGCAGGGCCCTGCTCAAAGGTTTCACTTTAGATTAAGCCCCTATGTAAACCTTCTTTATTGTCTCTTGTTGCTTACACATCCCACGAGTACTACACCCATAGGGGATACTGCCATTATTGGCATTTCGCCACGACAGACTAATGCAGGTACCTGGAAATATAGGGTTCATAATAAAGGGCGTTCCTCAGCCCAATATATGGTATAAAGTCCAAATACCTTCGGGAGTGTTCGGCGTCGCGAGTTTGGCCTTATATGCATCAGCTCTGAATCATGTCTTTGGTCAAATGTTGGGTTTGCCCGGCTCCTGGGTTTGCCGCCTTACGTTCCGTTCTTATTGGCTAAGGCGGCCAAAGGAGAACTACTGCGATTGTGCCCTGGTTATTCCGGACGAGCACCTCAATAGAGAAAGCCGGACGTTTCCCGGTCAAGTACACACGTGCCCATATTCGGATGCACGCAAAAGTACCAGGGGCTACATAGTAGCCCCACCATCAAACTCCTACGACTAAGTGAAAGTGTTAAAGCTATATAGTCCGGTTGCCTAGTTCGATGTGCGATCACCTCCTTAATGGACCAAGACGTTGGATCAAGTGTGATTACACATATTTTCACGAACACCCCCGCATTATATGCGTGGGGGCTGAAGCCAACGGCTACTAACTTTCAAAATTGCATATATACATAAAACGACCGCACAGGAGGCACAATAACACTTTCGGGAGAAAAGTATAAACATAGCCTCCATAATTACAATAACATTGTTTTTACGATGAAACGATTTATCACTCAAACATGACATTCTTCGAGCATTGAGCCTCTATTAAGCGAGCACCTTCCGCTACCTGATCCAAGTATTGCTCGGCCGGATCCTGGCCTCCCGCCGGATTCTGGGTCGCAATGATGGTGGCCTCCATATCTGTCCAATATGCTTTAACGCGGGCAAGAGCCATCTGTGCACCCTCTATGCACACCGACCTCTTCATGGCATCGATGCGCGATACGACACCAAGGAATTGTTGCACTAAACCAAAATAACTATCCGGCTTAGGCCCCTTCGGCCATAGATGGTCTATTACAGACCTCATTGCAAGACCGGCCAGCCTATGGAGCTAAGCCATAGCAGCCATCCTCTCACTCAACGGCAATGGGCGTGTTGGAGCACTGAACTGCGACCAGAACAACTTTCCCACTTAATTATCTTTTTGATCCTCGAAAAACTTGGTCGCATTAGCCGTACTCTTTGCCAAATCCGCATACGCATCTGCAGGGCTCCAGCGTCGATCCAGAGGAGTGTACTTTAGATCTAAAAACTTCATCCGCAATAAATAGGGGTTTCCAACCGTGCTTTCTTTGGCCTGTCGAAGCTCCTCCCGCGAATCCCTAATTTAGGACCGCATCTCCTTGGTCGCATCAAGTGCCTTCTTCAGGTCAGCCGAATTAGCCTGATTCTCTTTTTCAAGGAGCTCATACCGGTCGGCGGCATTTTTCATCTCCACAGCCATCTCGGCTATTTTGTCTTTGCTTCGGCGATGAGCAGCCTGTTCGGCTCTCAATTCTTCGGCCGTCTTTAGGGCAGCCGCATTGCTAGCCTGGGCTTGTTCCTTGGCCAGGGCAAGTTCCGCCCTCAGGGCTTCCACAGCAGCAGCTCCCTATGCAGTCCAACCATATCACATTAATATTATGCTCCTCTCATTTTTTCCTATAAAAATTAAGGAAAGCAGAGCACATACCTTGTGACTCGTTAAGCCACTCGTTCACAAGTGTGATATCGGCATCAATAACTCCAATCTGCCTCCTCAGTTCGGCAACTTCAACGGATCGGTCGGCTGACGGATCCTTAGCCACCTGTGCATAAATGCAATATGTTCATTACTCAATGATGTGATCCTCCGTTTGCCACCTTGGGCTGGCAACCAGAGTCTCAGGGGCTACTATCCATATGGAGCACACCTAGCGCATGCGCCACATTCAAGAATTGTGTATTCCGTTACATACCTCAAAGCCTCTGAGCAGGCTCGTAAAAGATTCATTCAACCCGCTTGTGGCAGATGAAATCTTCTCAAGCACCGTGCTCATTAATGAACGATGATCCTCCAAGAGAGTAGCTCGCTCCAGAAGGCCCATTAGCATATCTGGCTGGTCGCCGAACTGTGCCGGACCTTTCTAATCGCCCCTCGTGGGAGCCGAACACTCCGGGGTCAGGGCGGCCGAAGTACTAGCTTCTGGCCTCGGCAAATCTGGACTCCTCCATGACAACACCTCGGGGTCGCCCGCCCCATGAGGCGGAGAGGTTGGTGGGGTTTCACTCTCCATCATCTCCGGAAGGAGATCCCCCGAAGATGAACTTTGTCGAGAAGAGCTGCTAGCCGGACTTCAAAGAATGGATCCTGGTTACTATTCTCGGAGGAGGAAGCACTAGCTTTGTAATTATGATTAACTTAAAGCTCGACTGAGGGCTGGCCCATTTGCGGGCATGGCGCGGTGAGCACACCTTTCGGGGCAGGGCCCCCTGGTGAAGTTTTCTTCCCTTGTTTGGGAACCTCTGTCTCCAAGTCTTTGGAGGCGGACCTCCATTGCGGGGGAGGAGACTTTAGATTCCCCTTCCCAACTATCCTCCTTTGGGGAGGTATCAATTCCCCCATTTTGGATGTGCAATGTGTGAAGTTCTGCTTCTTTGTTCTTCCCTTCGTCTTTCCCCGAGGGCACTTTACTTAGCACACGACCAAGCATCTTGGCTATGGCGGGACTAGGCGATCCTTTGGGAAGTGCTGCCGGACACCTGATTCTCTCCGCCCTGCTGAGCCATTCCTGACCACGGAGGATATTCAGAATAATGTTATGATAACTATAAACGAAGTGTTCGGTTTCTGGGTTACTTACTTGGGTATCTCAGCGGTTGCAGCTTAGGCCCGCATCCTCGATGGTGTCCGGACACTTTACTTGTGGTCCGAAGAATAACTTACACATACCTTCGAGCGTCACATCGAAGAAGTGCAGAATAGTCCGCGGACCTTCCGGATTGAACTCCCACATTCGGAGAGGCCGACGTTTGCACGGCAAGATCCGTCGGACTAGCAGTACCTGAATTTCACTTACAAGGCTGATGTCCCTCTCAAGAAGCTCCCGTATGCGGCTCTGCAATGTTGGTACATCATTAGTAGGCCCCCAATCCCGTCCTACATTGGCCCATGACGCCAGTTGAGGCGGAGGGCCCGGACGGAAGTCGGGGGCAGCCACCCACTTTGTGCCTCTGGGAGCCGTGACGTAAAACCACCTCCGCTCGTAGATAGGACACCTCTGGGAAGGAGCCCTCTGGCCATGGGGCGTTGGTGTTCCTGCTTATTGCAGCACCTCCGCACTCCGTGTGTCGCCCCTCAATCATCTTCGGCTTCACATTGAAGGTCCTGAGCCATAAGCCAAAGTGCGGGGTGACTTGGAGAAAAGCTTCACACACAAGGATGAACGTCGAGATATGAAGGATGGCATTCGGAGCCAGATCATGAAAGTCTAGCCCGTAGTAGAACATGAGCCCTCTCACGAAGGGATCAAGGGTGAAGCCTAAGCCGCGGAGGAAGTGAGAAACAAATACAATGCTCTCGTTGGGCTTGGGAGTAGGGATGACCTGCCCAAGAGCAGGAAGCCTGTGCTTGATGTCGGAGGTCAGATATCTAACCTCCCTAAGCTTTGCAATGTCCTCCTCTGTGACAGAGGAGGCCACCCACCGGCCTTGAAGTTTGGATTCGGACATGATTGAAGATCCGGAGTGCTTAAGCTTGGGCTTCGGGTGTTCGAACTCGAGATGCGAAAAGGCGCAAGCAGGGTAGAAAAGAGGGACAAGCTTCGGCCCCTCTATAAAGGGGGTGAATATCAAGCGTCCACAGTGTAACCGCTCGGGACTTACCTAAAAACACGGAGTCATGCCAAAAGGCGTCATGGGGTTGCACGCACCCGTATTGATGGAAGATCCCGCGATAAGGGGGACACGATCTCTGCTTTGGCAAGGTGTGCCAATAAAACTGCCTCGCAACGCGTATCGAGGTAGGCCAAGAAAAACCGGTTCGTCTTGGGCCAGGCCATGGTGTAAGAGCACACTGTACAAAAATTGTCAGCAGGTCAGATTTATGAAGTGCTATGCTCTCTACGGTGGTGTGCGGAAATTATCTCGCAAAGCTGGACACAATCCTCAATCTGCGTTGGAGTATTCGGAGATGGAACCCGCCTTGCAATGCAGAAGACAATCTACGCGCCGGACTCATCGTCATTGAAGCCTGGTTTAGGGGCTACGGAGGGAGTCCTGGATTAGGGGGTCTCCAGACAACCGGACTATATACTTTGGCCGGACTGTTGGACCGAGAAGATACAAGACTCAAGACTTCGTCCCGTGTCCGGATGGGACTCTCCTTTGCGTGGAAGACAAGCTTGGCGATCCGGATAATAGATTTCCTTCTTTGTAACCGACTCTATGTAAACCCTAGCCCCCTCTGGCGTCTATATAAACTAGAGGGTTTAGTCCTTAGAGACACAATCATAATCATCATAGGCTAGCTTCTAGGGTTTAGCCTCTACGATCTTGTGGTAGATCAACTCTTGTAATACTCATATCATCAAAATCAATCAAGCAGGAAGTAGGGTTTTACCTCCATCGAGAGGGCCCGAACTTGGGTAAAACATGGTGTCCCTTACCTCCTGTTACCATTAGCCTTAGACGCACAGATCCAGACCCCCTACCCAAGATCCGCCGGTTTTGACACCGATAGCTGCTGCACCGACTCTCGCTCGCTCGCTCACGCTGCTTCTGCTGCTGCTCTCCCCCTCGCTCGTGCTGCTGCTTTGCTCCGATTTAGCTACACTTCAGTTGACTGAATCGACTTTTGGGTTAGTCGATCTTCAATGGGTGGGGGAGGGGGGCTCGCCGGAGTTAAGGAAGAACCACCCGCAGCGGGGATGGGGGCTCGCCGGACAGGTACCCCACTATCTATCTTAGGGTTGAAGGTGGGAGGGCGGGGGGCCTAGAGGGCTGGCCGGGGTGGCGGCGAACCAGTGGTTGGGAGTTGTTTCGAGGCGGCGAGGCGGCGCTGGGGCCGGCGGTTCGGCCGGTGGTGGGTGGCGGCTCAGGGTGGTGCAGGTTGAAGATGAACTGCAAGCCCTCCCTAAACTACATGTCAAGTGCCTCTCTGCTACCATTGCATTCAGTTTCGACAGTAACATTCAGATTCCACAGAAATTTCAGTTTCGACAGTTAAGTTCAGATTCAACAGTTTTTAGCTCATCTGTTGTAGTCAGGTGGTTTTTGGTGATGTAAATTTTACATATATTTTACATCATCTATTGGAGATGCTATTAGAATCCCACTTGATATTGATGATGTCTATCTTGTGCTGCTTCAGCCTTGACATCTTATGGCTCATCGGAGCTACTCCAACAACAGAACGATCCATCACAACAGAGCAGTGCCTTGGACGTCGTCTACATATTCCTTAGATCTTCCTTCACACCTCCGACAGCCACCTTTGCCTCAACTGCTTCAGCGACCAACCCAATGATGCTGAGGTCGACACGGCTACGGCAAAGAGGTTGTACACTTGTTGCATCACTTATTACTATACATGTCGATCCATTAGGGATATTTTGGTTCAACGGACAAACACAACAATAGGGAATTTTCCAATGGTACTCTACTATTCAATTATTCATGCATTTTGTTGAAAGGAATGAAGCAAAACATTAGCTTGGACCTACTTTTCAAAATCCTATGCATGAAAACAAGATCAAGTGCATTAGTGGCAGAATAACATTCTAACTGTACACGCGTTCATATGGTTTCACTATATTTTGGCCATGTTTCTTTGCATTCCTCTGCTCTTCTAATTCCTGTAAACCAAACACCCAAGTTGACAAAAATCCTGTGTTTACAAATGCGCTGTTTACCATGTGCATTCCTATCCTATTCTTGTGTTTTCCTATCCCTGTGTTTTTAGAATCATGCAAGCCAAATGAGCCCTTACAGAATTACTTCAATTACAGGTAGGTGTCGAAGGGAACTTTGTGTGGTTTGTCCTGCTCCTGCCGCGACTTCGTCCACCTCACCTGAGCTGCACCATCGACAGAAGCATCCACCAAACCAGACATCACAACTCCTGACCATCTTTTGCCGCCTCAGATCTCCTTCCCTGCCGCCGACACCCACCGCAACGGCATCACCATGATCGACTCACCAGATGAACCTGAGGAGTACACGGGTCCATAAGAGAGGTCACACTCTTTTGTTTCTGCTTATGTTATGCATTGATTAAAATTACCTGCTACTTTATCATCATGTTCACCTCTTGGACTCCAAGTTAGGTCCAAATTAATGTTCAAACTTGAGTTCTAAATTAGTTGTGGGGCACATATCGAGGCAGCAATGAATAGTATGTCTATCTAATATCTGGTTCACCTAGGGTATGCCTATGATGTTCATCTTGGGTGGGAAACAAATAGTAAAGCAATCATCATCTGTCTTTTTATTAAATTAAAGCAATCATCATCCTGCTATCATTATTTTTGGATCCATCCACTCGTTGTTACCATCATTCTAAATTTCTGCATGCTCTCCTTATATAATCTCACCATATTTTTTTCGTATGCATGTCAGATATTGTACACAGTCATGTTGAACATGTAGAGAAAAGAGAAGAGTTTTTCACGGCAATACAATGTCATGTAGACATCACTCCATGGTGGGTTCAATGGCAAACCCTCCCAAACCCTCTCTAGATTGTAATCTAGAGGAAGATATTTGTTCTAAGGCGGATTCAGACGTCGCTGACCACTCCTATTTACCCCCAAAGGTGTTTGCTCTACCTTGGCATGATGATGTTAGTCCTATCATGCATATGTTGCCTTGCACTGCCTACTTTTGACATCATATATGTCATCTGCTTAGCCTAGACATGTTCTATAATGACACTTGTTTAGTTTCTATATCATATATGGGAATCATGCAGTCTCATGTCTTTTAGCCAGCCATAATATATGTGGAATGTGCAATGCCATCCTATTTAACCAGGCATCATATATTTGAACAATATCTTGCCCATCCTTTTCTTCATTACATTTCCATTTGTCGACAATGTTTTAACATTAAACTACTCTTCCTGTGAATCAGCCATTTGGGTGGGAGATGGAAAAATCTAGAGTGAAAACAAGGCCTTCAGAGCAGACAGTGCTACCTGTCGAAGCAGATCTCTTGTTGGGTCCCGATAGCTCCTCAGAGATGGATTTAGAGACAGATGAACAGTCCTATTCCCCCACCGAGGTGTATGCTCTAACTTGAAACAGCTATACTGCTCATATCATGCATATGGTGTCTTGCAATGCATAGTTTAGACATCATATACACAATATTCAACACCATGTTCTTAGTTCAGACATCATATCGAATGCCCTCTGTTTAGCATATAAATCACATATGTTAATTAAATGATGCGATCCTGATTACTTAGATAACATGTTGGTGAATTATGTCATGCGATCCTGTTTAGTTATTCATCATATCTTTGAATTATGTTATGCTATGCTATCCAGTTTAGATAGACATCGTATATGTGAAATTATGTCGTGCTATCCGTTTTAGTTAAACAATATACATGTCAACTATTTCATGCCCTCTTATTTCCACACTATCTATTGCATCGGTCTCTCATACAATGTCTGTATGTTCAAATATGTTTCTTGTTTATCAGCCATCTGAATTGGAGCGGGCGATGCTAGTATCTAGTGGACTAAAAACACGGTCTTCAAATCAAACAGTGCCACCTCTTGGTGGAGATAGCACCCCAGTTGTACATGCACAAGAACCAGCCCTACCACACATAACCCAAACTCTCGCAGATTGTACCCCGACTGTGATGGACAGAGAACCAACTTCACCCAATCTAACCCCAACCCTAGCAGATAGTAACCCAGTTCCTGTTGACACATCACCATCTCCACCACAGAGCTCCCAAACAAGAGCAGTTAGTAAGGCAGCTCCAGTGCCCAAAGGGTCAGTACTACCACGGCGAACCCCAACTCCACCAGTTAGTACGCCTATTCCTGTGGAGGAAGCACAACCAGCTAGTCATTGTTTAGCATCTATCACATTTGATGTTGTTAAATCGTATGTGTGTATCTTCCCATCTTGGAAATATTATACTGAAGATGAAGGAAAATGCCAGTTGCAGGTGTTTGTCCAGGAGTTATGTGTAAGTAATGTTATTCATGGCAATTACTTTCCTTTGTCCCATACATCCTACCTCCATGATGGTTATAATACAACAAATTTTCCCATTTTTCTCCATAGAGAAGGACCGATTTGGAAACTCAGGATGAGGTAACCTGTGCTAATACCTCTACTATCTAAAAGAATGCTTGGAGGCAGTATTGGAATTACCTGAAGAAAACGTACTTCACCAGCAAAGAAACTCATCTAATTCCCTTACGTTCTCCTGGGACACATTTACTGGACGATTACTGGGAATGCCTTGTTCTATACTGGTCCCGAACCAAGAATGTGGTAAGGTCTATGAGCTCATTTTCTATTTTTAAGTACTATATTCTTGCGTCTTATTGTACTCTGTTCATGTAGAACAAGTGCCTAAACCTGAAGAACAACCGTTCTAATTTAAGATTCCATTGCTATCATAATTCAAAAAAGCGCTAGGCGTTAATTGTGGGTTTTGCCACCACCTTGCGCTTTACTAACCAAAGTGCATGCTTATGCGCAGTTGTGCACAGATTAAGCGTTGTTATGCGCAATGCGTTTTGCCAACGCCTAGAGCCTAGGCGCTCTTAAGCGCTTGCTTAGGCGCGCCTTTTTTAACTATGATTGCTATCGTGCATACTGCTTTGCTCTTGTATCACTGTATTTACTCATACAAACTTATTTTAAATTGAAGGGTCCAATCAAAACTCCAATGGCACAACAGGTATGTTCATGCATGTTTCTTTAACATGTTTGATCTTATCAATAGCTCTGTTGATTTCAATTTCAATTGTGTATACAGTTGACTTCTCATATCATGCACATTACTAGCATCACAACAGAGCCAATAGTGTTGTTGTACATGTAGACCCATGGTACCCATCTGAAATCTTGTTGTGCCGTGTAGTTTCCCACGCTTTGTATTCTTTCACTGTTGCTTTGTCTTGAACTGATATGATTTGAACCGTGTCTCTATTTTGATTTGGCAAGACAATGCAATGACCATAGGACATAGATATATGTTTTATTTATGCTTTTACTATGTACTAGTACTTGGCAATAGAAGACTTGGTAGTTTAATCCTGTCCACCTTACTAATGAACTGGTTCACCGAAATGAGTTTCATATACTAGTACATGCTAAACCTGTTATGTGTATGCTTGTTTCTTCTTTTAGAATGCCGACAGAATATTGGGGAAGAGTGCCTTATTAAACAATGGTAAAGGAAGTAATGCAGATAAGGTTCAGTATAGTGACACATCCTTGTTGGTCTCCAACAAAGGTGATAAAATATCTAAGGAAGACTATCTTGAAGATAGTGAGACAACCCCAAAGTCCTGTCTTGGTTTTGTGTTCGAGTTACTGGCCACTACCGCTTGCACAAGCTATTCAAATTCACTGTCTGAATCAGTTCGGATTCTTGAGTCTCAACTACAAGATGAAAGACATCGATCAGCTATGCTGCGACAAGAAGCGGAAGGACTGTGGAAGTCCCTGGAGCATTCAGATGCATACTTTCTGGTGCAACATCAAGCGTTGGAGGATTTTAGCACCAAACAGGACGAAGCTAATAAGCTTGCTAAGCTTATTGCCAGCATGGTGGATACCCAAGATAACGTTTCTTGAGCTCTTCTGAAGTTGTTTCAGTTATGCTCTTGTATTTTTGCCGCGTTTATTAGTACTGGTGGCCAATTTTGACGGCCAGTGTATGTAATATGCTGCATTGTTCCCTATATTTGCACTGGTGGCGAACATTGATGCCCAGTGGATGTAATATGTATAATAGCGGTAATAAGCTAGCGTTAATTGCTTGCTTATCTATTTCCTTATTGTCTTGTTTAGTTGTTTGCTTGTAGTCACTGCATTTCTTTTTCTATGTCTTTCTAGTGGCCACAATAACCTATTTTTGGTAACTAGGCCAAAATAATCATGGCAACACACATACTGTTGTAACCATGGGCCTACTGCGGGCCGTATGATCCATGGGCCCTCTATGGGCCATAGGATCCACTGGCCTTTTGTACGGGCCGTAGGATCCATTGGCCTTCTATATGGGCCGAAGGATCCATGGCCCTTCTATAGGCGGTAGGATCCATGGGCCTTCTACCGGCCGTACGATCCATGGGCCTTCTACGGGCCGTAGGATCCATGGGCCTTCTACGGGGCGTATCATCATTTCGCCAATCATGGGCCGTACTATTCGTGGACCATAACGGGTCGTTAATAGGCCGTATTTGATAACTCTATGAAAATAGCCCAACGTGTTTTTTTGTCATGAAAACAGCCCAATGTATTAACGGGCCACAAACGGGCCGACTATAATGACGGGCTGAATTTGGCCCACAAGCAGAAAATGACATTAACGGGCCCTAAGTAACCGAATGCTGGAAATGAGCCCAAGAATTAATGGGCCCCGTGAAGGCCGAAAGATAATTTGGGCTGGAAACGGCCCAATGGAATAATGGGCCGTTAATGGGTATAAAGTGATACACTGTTCATTACGTGCCAGTTTCACCACGGGCCGTTAATGGGCCAAGAGTTACAAAGGGCCTCATATGGGCCGAAAGAACTCATGGGCCTGAAGTTAAAATGGGCTGGAATCATATTGGACGGCCCAGATGACACTACTGGGCCTAATTTGGAGTGGTCGTAATAGGCCCTGGGTTAGCGGGCTGTAAATGGGCTATATGCAAACAGGCCATTAACAGGCTTTCCATGGGCTGGCCCGCCACCTTTTGACCAAGTCAAATGGGCCGGCCTTTTCACAGGAATGGGCCTCTATTGGGCTGTGCCACGTGTCGACGTATCATAGGCGCCTTGGGTCCAATGAGTGGATGATATCTGTCCCAACGATGAGCCGACACGTGTTTCCTCCAGCCAATGATGATTTTACACGTGGAAAATCCCCATTGGTCGGGGCTGTTAATGGGTTATCGGATCCAAAACCGGACTCGATAGCTTAACGATGTTCCATTACGGTGCATGCCACGTGTCGGTCACCCTTGACGAAAGCACTTCTGTGACGCGTGATTTATCATCATGGAAGTGGACACTTCCGTGATGATAATTTTGGTAATGTCATGGAACACTTCTACGACAGCACAGGTATGACTATCTTGATTCGGTCATAAAATCGTCATGGATGTACATGCATGACAGAAAACGTGATCTACTGTGACAAACACGTATCATCACGAAAGTGTATTTTTTGTAGTGCAAGCAAAGCCGTGAGGAATTGAGGAAGGAGCTGTAGGATGTCATCGCCCGATGATCCATCGAAGAGTTGATACAGTAGCGATCTAGATTTTTGTCTACGATTTCCTTCTTCTCTTGCCCCCATGTCTTTCGGAATTGCCGCATGTGGTATTTAAAATTACCCGGAATATGTAAGACAATTATTATCTGTCATTGTAAATTTGTTGTTGTACTATCCGTTGCCATTTTATGTGTCGTTTTATTATTCGTTGTCCTAGGTGGGAATTTAAATTAGGCCGGAATACGAGTTGAAAACACGAACAAAGAAAATGATGCCATGGGATCACAACCAAACACCCTCCGTCCACCCCTAAAAATACCTCCATCTTGGCGCTTTAATTAACCCATTAATGGCGAAGTTTTTAGTGAGGCGGGCGGCGGCTGGTGCATGGAGGTCAAAGAGCTCGCTTCCTCGTGAGAATGGGCGGCCTTGCTCCTCGCACATGTCCCGTCGAGCCTGCAAGGTGGACAGGATGCACGCGTCCCGTTGAGCCTGCGCGGCGGACTGCTCGCACGCGTCCTGTCGAGCCTGCACGGTGGAAGTCTCGCGCTCGTCCCGTCTAATCAAACAACTGCACACACGCCACTGAGTATGGCTAAATATTGACACGGTTCATATAATACAGCCGTTTGTGATATTAACATGTCAGCTTATTGTTTCAGAAAGGACTTCGTTGGCTACTAATGTGCGCGCCTCTTCTCAAAATGGACGATTTTTTTACCACGACATATATGTACCATGTCATGAAATCATGCCAAGTTTCATGTTTTTTGGGTGAGTTTTTGATTTACTAGGATTTAAAAACCGAGATTCTCAATGTTTCACGACGACAAAAAGTTTGTAATTCATTCCCATTCCTTAAATGAGACCTAAACATGCACCCAATGACACATGTACGATTTCCCACCCATTTTGCTTCACTGGAGCATGTGCTTGTAGATCAAATTTGAATTATGGACTACATTTAATGCGTAGAAAACTTCATTAGTAATATATACAATGGTCAAACGAACCCAAAACAGTTTGAAATTTCAGCACGACACTCCTGTTATTCCATGTTGCCTGTAGAAAACAAAGTTCAAGGCTTGAAGAGGCAACGATTATCGTTTCGACCACCGAAACCACGAGGGTTGCGAAAAGCTTCGGTTTGTAAGAGGCTTGTAATATAGCTTCACCCAGATTGGACAATTATATGTACATGCCAAGTTTCATGATTTTCGGGTGAGTTTGGATTTATAGAGATTTATAAACCGAGATTCGCAATGTTTGTGGCCAAGGCAGGACGGCGAGACGGTTGAATTCATTCCCACATTTTGTTCCATGGGACCTAAACAAGCACCCCAAGGACACATGTACGTTTTTTCTAGCCATTTTGGTGCACTGGAGCATTTATTTGTAGTTCAGATTTGAATTATGGACATTAAATGCCTAGAAAACTCAATTAATGAATAAAAAGGGTCAAACGAACCCTGGATATTTTCAAAGTTCAGCGCGAATCTCCCGTTGTTCCATACGTGTTGCGTGTAGAAAAAAATACGAGGCTAGAACAGGGAGCGATTATCGTTTGGCCCACAAGGGGACATGTTTCCCTATTGAAACCACGAGGGTTCTTGCGACAGGCTCCGGTTCGTAATAAAGCTTGGCTCATATTGGCACTATTTTTGCCAGAGGGCGATCTGCCAGAGGGCCTTTTCCGGCGATCTACCAGACGGTAGTTCGATCATAGAGGGCTTCTACATCAACCCTATTTCCCTACCGATGATGTCTGAGTACTTTACCACAGACCCACGGGTCCATAGCAAGTATCTAGATGGCTTCTTCTCTCTCTTTGATCTTCAATACAATGTTCTCCTCAACGTTCTTAGAGATCTATTCGATGTAATACTATCTGCGGTGTGTTTGTTGAGATCGAATTGTAAGTTTGTGATTAGATTATTGATGTCGCTTGAAGCTACATCGGTATTTCCCCAAAGAAGAAGTGATGTTGTAACACAACAACGGTAGGTATTTCCCTCAGATATGAAACAAGGGTTATCGAACCAGTAGGAGAACCAATCAACACAATGTAAACAACCCCTGTACACAAATAACAACACCCCGCAACCCGACGTGTTAAATGGTTGTCAATCCCTTTTGGGGTACGACGCCTCAAGATAGGCAAAGGACGTGAGGTAAAAAGTGGTATATAGGATAAATGATCGCGGAACAAATAAATTGCAGCAAGGTATTTTTGTAGTTTTGGCTTAATAGATCTGGAAATAAATGCAATAGAAAATAGATGGCAAACGCAAATATGATGAAAAGAGACCCGGTGATAGAGGCAAAGGTGTCCCGTCTTTTGATGAGATGATGGATTTCGCTTTGGTGGAAGTCGACTTTGACGATCCGACTACGAACGTGCGAGGACGTCGCGCCTTAGCAATCGCTAAACGAACTTCGAGAGGTTATTGACCACGCCGGAGCACGATCAACCTGACCACGAGGGTCTGTTTCCTATGAGCAAACAAAGAACAAGCAAGTAACTGAGCAATCTGGATATTGCGAATATAAGATGAAAGCTTTATTGATCAAGGTGGGGTTCTGTGACGCCTTTGTTTGGTCGTTGAACACAAACGAAGTACGCGAAGTTACAGCTATGGCAAACTTTAATCTAAACAAAACCCAAAGTCTAAACGACGCCCTAAGGGCTGTATATATGGAGGAAGAGGGGGGGGGAATTTCGTTGCCCTTGGAGGAGGGGTCCGAAACCAACCCTAACTCTTGTTTCCCCACACATACTGACTCTAAAAACAGCCTATACTTAAGTATTTCGAAAATACATGGGCCTGGACCAATAATAAGGTGACGCAGCACCTAGAATAGCCTCTAGACGAAAGTTATGAAGTGGCATCTTGTATATTTCATCCAAGGCTTCATGCACTCCTTATGATGGCTTCAAAGTCCTAAAATCATCACTTGTAACTCCGTTCTCGATTCCCTTGCGCATGCTATCAACTCCATGCGTGTTCTTGCTCCAATGTTCATCCTTCTCCAAGCTAGGCCTTTCATTTGTAAGAAAAACAAATGTATCCAATTTAGGCAGCATCATATTCTCATGAACATTAGAATCGTTACCAAGAAACGAAAGTACCTGGTAATTTAATTGGCGTGTGCGAGCTCAAGTAATTGGTCCGGTATATGTAATAGTAGGGGCTATGGGTGTAACAATGGTATTGATGACCTCATCATCCTCCCCTTCTTGAAATGAAGTCATCCTCGACGGAAGCTCATCTTCCTCACCCAAATAAGGCTTGAAATCTGCAATGTTAAAAGTGGGACTAACACCAAAATCTGCAGGTAGCTCAAGTTTATATGCATTGTCATTTATTTTCTCTAACAACTTATAAGGACCATCAGCACGTGGCATTATCTTTGATTTGCGCAAATTAGGAAATCTATCCTTACGCAAATGTAACCAAACAAGATCTCCAGGTGCAAACATAACATGTTTTCTACCCTTATCTCCAGCAAGTTTTTATTTAGCATTCATATGCTCAATGTTTTCCTTAGTTAACTCATGCATTTTAAAATCAATTCAGCATGTTCTTTAGCATCAAAATTAACCTTCTCCGAAGATGGAAGAGGCAACAAATCAATAGGTGCACGTGGTAGGAAACCATACACAATTTCAAAAGGGCACATCTTAGTAGTAGAATGCAATGAACGATTATAAGCAAATTCAATATGAGGCAAGCATTCTTCCCACATTTTCTTATTATTCTTCAAAACAGCCCTAAGCATAGTAGACAATGTTATATTGACTACTTCAGTTTGTCCATCAGTTTGGGGGTGACAAGTAGTACTAAAAAGCAGTTTAGTCCCCAACTTAGCCCATAAACATCTCCAAAAGTGGCTAAGGAATTTAGTATAACGATCTGAAACAATAGTATTTGGCACACCATGCAAGCGAATAATTTCCCGAAAGAACAAATCAGCAACATTAACAGCATCATCGCTTTTATGACATGGTATAAAGTGTGCCATTTTTGAAAATCTATCCACGACAACAAATATGCTATCCCTCCCCTTCTTTGGTCGAGGTAAACCTAAAACAAAGTCCATAGACATATCCTCCCAAGGAACACTGGGTACAGGCAAAGGCATATATAAACCATGAGGATTGAGTCGTGACTTAGATTTTTGACACGTAGTACAGCAAGCAACAAAATGCTCAACATCCCGTCTCATCTTTGGCCAAAAGAAATGTGTAGAAAGTACGTCCTCCGTCTTCTTCACGCCAAAGTGTCCCATTAATCCTCCTCCATGCACCTCCTGCAACAACAAAAGACGAACAGAGCTAGCAGAAATGCATAGCTTGTT
The DNA here is from genome assembly GCF_018294505.1 of Triticum aestivum. Taxonomy (NCBI): domain Eukaryota; kingdom Viridiplantae; phylum Streptophyta; class Magnoliopsida; order Poales; family Poaceae; genus Triticum; species Triticum aestivum. The sequence continues at coordinate 553,371,354 of NC_057813.1, forward strand.
AGCACGGAACACAAAGCCATCATTAATAACGAACTTGTTCCATGTTCTTCCTTCTTTACAATTCTGCATTACATCTTTAAAATCAGCATCATGCACATATTGATCTTTGATGGTCTCCAAACTAAATATTTTGAAGTCAAGTTGTGAAAGCATAGTATAGCGACGAGACAAAGCATCAACAATAACATTTTCTTTACCCTTCTTGTTTTTAATGACATAAGGGAAAGTCTCAATGAATTCCACCCATTTAGCATGTCTACGATTCAGTTTAGCTTGACTTTTAATATGTTTCAAAGATTCATGATCAGAATGTATAACAAACTCTTTGGTCCATAAATAATGTTGCCATGTCTCTAAAGTCCGAACAAGAGCATATAATTCTTTATCATAAGTAGAATAGTTCAGACTAGGCCCACTCAATTTTTCAGAAAAGTATGCAATAGGTTTGCCATCTTGTAATAACACACCTCCTAATCCAATTCCACTAGCATCACATTCAAGCTCAAAAGTCTTACTAAAATTAGGAAGTTGGAGTAAAGGAGCATGTGTCAACTTATCTTTCAATACTGTGAAGGCTTCTTCCTATTCGGTACCCCAAACAAAAGGCACATCCTTCTTTGTAAGCTCGTTGAGAGCTGCAGGAATGGTGCTGAAATCTCTCACAAAACGCCTATAGAAACCAGCGAGGCCAAGAAAACTCCTCACTTGTGTGACTGTTTTGGGCTGCGGCCAACTCTCAATAGCTTCAATCTTGGCTTTATCAACTTCAATTCCCTGTGGAGTAACAACATAGCCAAGAAAAGATACTCGGTCAGTGCAAAAGGTTCACTTCCCAAGGTTACCAAACAAACGTGCATCACGTAGAGCAATGAAAACAACACATAAATGTTCCAAATGTTCTTCCAAAGATTTGCTATAAATCAATATATCATCAAAATAGACTACCACAAATCGTCCAATGAAAGCACGTAAAACTTCGTTCATTAGTCTCATGAAAGTACTAGGTGCATTAGTTAACCCAAAAGGCATGAGTAACCACTCATATAAACCAAACTTAGTTTTAAATGCTGTTTTCCATTCATCTCCCAATTTCATACGAATTTGATGGTATCCACTACGCAAATCAACTTTGGAGAAAATTGTAGAGCCACTCAATTCATCAAGCATATCATCTAGCCTAGGAATAGGATGACAATAACGAATAGTAATATTATTAATGCCTCTACAATCAACACACATACGTGATGTACCATCCTTTTTCGGCACTAGAATAATAGGAACATCACAAGGACTAAGGGATTCGCGTATATAACCTTTGTCGAGAAGCTCTTGTACTTGACGCATAATCTCCTTCGTCTCCTCTGGATTGGTACGGTATGGCGCACTGTTTGGCAGTGAAGCACCGGGAATTAAGTCAATCTGATGCTCAATCCCTCGAATAGGCGGTAATCCCGGTGGCACGTCTTGTGGAAAGATGTCAGCGAACTCCTGCAAAATGTTAGTGACAGCAGGAGGCAAAGAGGAAGGCATGTCCTCGAATGAAAATAATGCCTCTTTGCACACAAAAGCATAGCAAACAGATTTGCTCAAATCTAGCTCATCAATATCATATTTGGTGGCAAATAAACATGCACTTTTCAATTTAATTTCAGAAGCAACACTAGATGGTTTATTATTAGGCTTCATTTGTTGCTCAAATTATTTTGCCACAATCTGATTTTCACTCTTATTCTTCTCCTGTTTTGCTTTATTAGCTCTATTAATATCATCTTTCAAAATAGAATCAGGAGTCATAGGAAGCAAAGTAATATTTTTAACCTTATGCACAAGAGTTTACTGATTGTTTCTACCATGGTGTACAGAGTTTTTATCAAATTGCCATGGTCTACCAAGTAATAAGGAACAAGCTTGCATAGGTACCACATCACAATCAACATAATCAGCATACGTAGAGATACTAAAATGCACACGAACAATATGTGTTACCTTAACCTTGCTGCTGTTGTTGAACCATTGGATGTAGTAAGGATGTGGATATGGTCTTGTGGTGAGAGAAAGCTTCTCCACCATCTCCATGCTAGCCAAGTTGTTGCAGCTCCCTCCGTCTATGATGACGCGCACAGAACGTTCCTTCACAACTACCTTGGTATGGAACAAATTGTGCCTCTAATTTTGCTCAGCTTGTGTGACCTGCACACTCAAAACACGTTGAGCAACTAAACAATCATACCTGTCAGCGTCTTCAGGAGCCATGTATTGCGTCTCATGATCAGAATAATCTCCACCATGTTCTTCACGTGTAATAAGAGCCAAAGTCTCCTCATCATAGTCACTAGCGGACTCATACCCACCATCCTCGGTAGCAATCATCACACGCTGAGATTTGCATTCTCTCGCATAATGACCTCTTCCCTTACAACGATGACAAATAATATCACTTGTGTGCCCTGTTGATGCCATGGAAGAAGAAGAACTCTGTGCAGGCCCGACAGGTGCGCTCTTGGCAGATAATGGTGGTTGTGCCTGTTTTCTTGTATCACGGCTGGAGGTGGCACCTGATGGAGGTGCTGGTGCAGTTGAAGAGGAAGATGCACGCGGTGTCCATGATGAAGGTCGGCCTGCAGAAAACTTAGTTCGCGCCAATGCTTGTCGATCCTGCACTTCACGTTCAGCTTTACAAGCAAGATGGAATAAACGAGTGATATTAGTATACTCCTTATAGTCTAGAATGGTCTGAATCTCTCTATTTAATCCACCCAGTAAATGTGCAAGCATTGCTTCATTCTCCTCAACAATACCACATCTAATCATGCCAGTTTGTAATTCCCGATAATATTCTTCTACAGAATTTTTCCCTTGTCTTAAGCGCTGCAATTTTTGAAGCAATTCACGTTGATAATATGGTGGAACCCAACGAGTACGCATAGCAGTTTTCAAAGCATCCCAAGTAGTTGGAATAGGATATAATCTACAATGTTCAGACCACCATACACATGCAAAACTAGTGAAAGCACAAACAGCAGCGGCAACCCGTCTCTCCTCGGGATATTGTAAACGTGTAAATCGTTGTTCAGTTTCTAACTCCCAAGTAAGATATATATCAGGAACATATCTACCCTCAAATGGTGGAATATTCAATTTCAGTTTAGGAAGATGGTCATGATCTCGTACCTGAGGGAGAGCCCTACCATTGTGATTATTTGCATGTGGACGACCTGGTGGTTGTGGTGTAGGTGGTTGCACGTAGTTCTGATTTTGATCAACCTCAACCTCGTAATCTCCCACATAATCATCCTCATCCGCTTCAGCGGCAGGAGCCACAGAAGTATCAAAAGAAGCACCAACAGTTTGGCCAAACGCAAGAGGGACACGGCTCGCTCGACGGAGGTCTATTTCGCGACATGGAGGTAGTCGTTGTTGTTGTTGTTGTTGGAGAGGTGCGTTAGGTGCAGCGGGTGGTGGTGGTGGAAGACGCGCGAGCAATTCATTAAACTTGTTATCGAGCTTTGTTTCGAACGTCTTCTTCATGCCATCTATCATCTCCATGGCCTCTTCAAATCTGTTTAGCACATCGTGCACCTGTCCACTCATCATTTGCTGAAATTTATCATGCAAATCCTTATTCGTCATGTTCTCCCAGGCAGTCTCATCGTCTTGTGATCCTGTCATGGTTAGGAGCAATAGAAACACACAAGAATATGATCCTACAGACTACTAACAAGTGGTGGTGGTGGGTGTCACAAATCCGTCAAGCAAATCTCAAATTCTTACCAGTTCTTACCCAGCAGCAGGCGGTGATCGGCAACCGTTGTAGTCAAAACTCTGAAAGCTTGGATAGAGCGATTACCAGGGAGAGTCAAACGCACGACGTAGATGTATGTGGAGCCAGGAAGGCTTATAATATGGTAGCCAAAAGGGTCAGCAATAATCAATTCAGGGATGCAAAGTTGAATAAACGCTCAACAACGGTACTGTGCTGGTCCTAGGCTAGACTGTGCTAGAGACGCGAGCCTAGAACACCACCAAAATCACGGCGCGGCACGTAAACAAGGGAGGAGCACACTCTGAATTTTTTTTCTCTTTTTTTCCCTTCTTTTTGTACTATTTTTCCTCTTTTTTTTGCTCCACAACAATTTTTTTCGAAAAAGTCTACAAATGGTCAAGAAACTGCCTAGCCAGAATTTTCCAAACTTAGTTTTTTTTTGAGTTTGGAACTATTTCTCTACTGCGGGTAGCACGGAAGTTGGGAAGTCCTTCTCTATCATGACTCGGAGTATTGCGTGATCTGGAAATCCAAAACAGAGTAACAAAATACTGGACTCGGAATAGGACTGGTGGCGGAGATGAAACTGGTGGAACTCGGACTGGTGGCGGAGATGAATCTGGTGGAACTCGGACTGGTAGCGGATACATCTTGCAGGTGGATTCGGATGGGCGTGATGGCGGCGGATATGTGGTGGCGTATATGGACTTGGATTGGCAGTGAATATGTGGTGGTGGTATATGGCAGCAACGACGATGATGATGCGATGGTGATATATGGCAGCGACGACGTGACAACCTGTGAACAGAACTCGAAACTCTAAAGGACTAGACACTAAGACCAGCAACTTGACATGACGATGCAACCGCAAATTCAAAAAAGAAAATACAGAAAAGATTATGCAAAGGCTCAGATTGTTTCTGATGGGATGAACTAACCCTAAATGTTTTTGGCTTTTTCGTGGACTATAGGTATGAAGAACAGACTCGATCTAAACTACAAAAAACTGTATAATCTCACCGTGCAACCTGGAAATCTGATACCACTTGATAGAGGCAAAGGTGTCCCATCTTTCGATGAGATGATGGATTTCGCTTTGGTGGAAGTCGACTTTGACGATCGGACTATGAACATGCGAGGACGTCGCGCCTTAGCAATCGCTAAACCAACTCCGAGAGGTTATTAACCACGCCAGAGCACGATCAACCTGACCACGAGGGTCTGTTTCCTGTGAGCAAATGAAGAACAAGCAAGAAACTGAGATTGCAATCTGGATATTGCGAATATAGGATGAAAGCTTTATTGATCAAGGTGGGGTTCTGTGACGCCTTTGTCTGGTTGTTGTACACAAACGAAGTACGCGAAGTTGCAGCTATGGCGAACTTTAATCTAAACAAAACCCAAAGTCTAAACGACGCCCTAAGGGCTGTATATATGGAGGAAGAGGGGGGGAATTTCGTTGCCCTTGGAGGAGGGGTCCGAAACCAACCCTAACTCTTGTTTCCCCACACATACGGACTCTAAAAACAGCCTATACTTAAGTATTTCGAAAATACATGGGCCTGGCCCAATAATAAGGTGACGCAGCACCTAGAATAGCCTCTAGACGAAATTTATTAAGTGGCATCTTGTATATTTCGTCCAAGGCTTCATGCACTCCTTATGGTGTTTTCAAAGTCCTGAAATCATCACTTGTAACTCCGTTCTCGATCCCCTTGCGCATGCTATCAACTCCATGCGTGTTCTTGCTCCAATGTTCATCCATCTCCAAGCTAGGCCCTTCATTTGTAAGCAAAACAAATGTATCCAATTTAGGCAGCATCATATTCTCATGAACATTAGAATCATTACCAAGAAACGAAAGTACCTAGTAATTTAATTGGCGTGCGCGAGCTCTAGTAATTGGTCCAGTATATGTAATAGTAGGGGCTGTGGGTGTAACAATAGTATTGATGTCCTCATCACCCGGGGGCCGTAGGTTTCACTAGTGGCTTCTCTCGAGAAAAATAGCAAACGGTGGGAAAACAATTACTGTTGGGCAATTGATAGAACTTCAAATAATCATGACAATATCCAGGCAATGATCATTATATAGGCATCACGTCCAATATTAGTAGACCTACTCCTGCTAGCATCTACTACTATTACTCCACACATCTACCGCTATCCAGCATGCATCTAGTGTATTAAGTTCATGAGAAAACGGAGTAATGCAATAAGAACGATGACATGATGTAGACGAGGTCCGTTTATCTGTTGTGGAAGATATAGATCTCATCTTGTTATCCTTAGTAGCAATGGTACATACGTGTCAGTTCCCTTTCTGTCACTGGCATCAAGCACCGTAAGATCGAACCCACTACAAAGCACCTCTTCCTATTGCAATATAAATAGATCGAGTTGGCTAAACAAAACCCAAATATCGGAGAAGAAATACGAGGCTATAAGCATTCACGCATATAAGGGATCAAAGAAGACTCAAATAACTTTCATTTATAAAAACATAGATCTGATCATGAACTCAAAGTTCATCGGATCCCAACAAGTACATCGCCAAAAGACTTACATCATATGGATCTCCAAGAGACCATTGTATTGATAATCAAAAGAGAGAGAGAGGAAGCCATCTAGATACTAACTACAGACCTGTAGGTCTACAAAGAACTACTCACGTATCATAGGAGAGGTACCAATGGAAGTGGTGAACCCCTCCATGATGGTGTCTAGATTGTTTCTGGTGGTTCTGGACTCTACGGTGGCTGGATGAATATTTCGTCGACTCCCCTCGGGTTTCTGGATTATTGGGGGTATTTATTGAGCAAAGAGGCGGTCTGGGGGGCACCCGAGGTGGGCACAACCCACAAGGGCGCGCCTAGGCCTCTTGGTGCGCCTTGGTGGGTTGTCCCCTCCTTCGGACCCCCCAGGTGCAACCAGGGCCCAACTTCTTCCTTTGGTCCATCAAAAATCATTGTGAAGTTACGTGGCATTTGGACTCCGTTTGATATTGATTTCCTGCGATGTAAAAAACATGCAGAAAACAACAACTGACACTTGGCACTATGTCAATAGGTTAGTACCAAAAAATGATATAAAATGACTATAAAATGATTGTAAAACATCCAAAACTGATAATATAACAACATGGAACAATAAAAAATTATAGATACGTTGGAGACGTATCAACATCCCCAAGCTTAATTCCTACTCGTCCTCGAGTAGGTAAATGATAAAAACATAATTTTTAATGTGGAATGCTGCCTAACATGTTCATCACATTGTTTTCTTTATAGCATGGACATATGGACTTTTATATGATTCAAAGCAATAGTCTAGTTTCGACATGAAGACTTTAATACTCAAGCATACCGACAAGCAACCATGTCTTCCAAAATATGAACACTAAAGCAAGTTATCCCTAGCCCATCATGCTCAATCATTTATCCATTCATGAAACACACTCGAGTATTATCTACACCCAATGCTCAAATACGATCATAGTACCCTTTAGTTGTTGCTTTATATGAGAAGATGGAGACTCAAATTCAAAATAAAAATTGCATAAGTAAAAGAAAGGCCCTTCACAGAGGGTGGTATTGATTTGTAGAGGTGCCAGAGCTCAAAGCTTAAATTGAGAGATAAAATTATTTTTGAGAGGCATACTTTTCCTACCAACAAAAACGACTTGGAGCATCCCAACACTTTCCATGCTAGGTACATCATAGGCTGTTCCCAAATAGAAAACAAAGTTTATTCCTTTTTCCACCATAACTTTCACTTTCCATGGCTAGCCGTATCCACGGGTGCCTTCCATACCAACACTTTCCAATGAATTTATTATTTAACAACATAAAGTAAATTCATTTTTCATTTCAGGACTGGACATCCCTAATACCTTTGCCATACTCTTGTGCAATGACAAGTGAATAAACACTCATCGTGAGAATAACACATCTAGCATGGAAAATATTGGCTACCCTTTACCGCCTCACAAGTAGTAGAGCACGTAAAAGAGAAATTTATTTTGAACATTAGAGATGACACATGCAAATTTGTGTAGAACGGCATAGAAATACAACATATATGTAGGTATAGTGGACTCATATGGCAAAACTGGTTTAAAGGGTTTTGGATGCACAAGTGGTGATCATACTTAGTGCAAAATGAAGGCTAGCAAAAAGATTGAGAAACGACCAACCAAAAAGAGAAAAATCTCGTACTCAAGCATTAGGGATAAGTAACGCCGAATAATGCACCATAAGTAGGATATAAATTTCATTGCATAACTATTGACTTTCGTGCTTGCATAGGGAATCACAAACCTTAACATCAATATTCTTACTAAAGTACAATTACTCATCAACATGACTCACATATCATATCGTCATATCTCAAAACCATTACTAAGAATCAAGTTTATTTTGTCCAATGATCTTCATGAAAGTTTTTATTATGTCCTCCTTGGATATATATCACTTGGGAACTATTTTCATATGTTGCTTTTGGTAAGCTCAAACAAATATAAGTGAAGATCATGAGCATAATTTTTTTCTTTCTCTCAAATTAATCTAAGTCAAGCAAGAGAGAATTTCTTCAAAATTTACTAACTCCCAAATAAATCTAAGTGATGCATGAGAGCATTTCTTCAAAATTAACAAAGCACACCGTGCCCAAAAAGATATAAGTGAAGTACTAGAGCAAGTCCATGGCTCTAAAAAATTTAAGTGAAGCATAGGAGCAAGCATAGCATAATTTTGGGCTCTCTAAAAAGGGTGTGTCTAGCAACGATTCGACACTTAAAACAAGAAGCGAAAAATCAAAAGACTCATATCATACAAGACGCTCCAAGCAAAACTCATATCATGTGACGAATAAAAATATAGTTTCAAGTAAAATACCGATGGTTGTAAGAAGAAAGCGGGGCATCCCCAAGCTTAGCCTTTTGCTTATCTTTATTCCTTCATCCATCTAAGATAACCCACAACTTGAAAACTTCAATCACACAAAACTCAAACAAAACCTTCGTGAGATCCGTCAGTATAAGAAACCCAACCACTACTATAAGTGCTGTACCAAACCTATTCTTATTTTGTTTTTGCATTATATCTACTGTATTAAAACTTTTCTATGGGAAAAACTCATTGAAGAAAACCATAGAATCATCAAAACAAGCACACAACGCAAAGAAAATAGAATCTGCCAAAAACAGAACAGTCTGTAGCAATCTGAAAATTTTGAATACTTATGTAACTCCAAAAATTAAGAAATAAATTAGTGGATTTTAGGAATTTGTCTATTAATCATCTGCAAAAATAATCAACTTAAGATCACTTTTCTGTAAAAAATGACAATGAGTCTCGTGAGCGCAAAAGTTTCTGTTTTTCAGCAAGATCAAATAAACTTTCACCCAAGTCTTCCCAAAGGCATTGCTTGGTATAGACACTAATTAAAACACAAAAAATACAATCATAACAGTAGAATAATTGTTCTAACACTCAATAACATAAAGCAAAAGCAAAAATAATTTTTATTCATTGGGTTGCCTCCCAACAAGCGCTATCGTTTTACGCCCCTAGCTAGGCATAACACGTAGGATCTAAGTGTTGCCTTCCGTTGTCTTTGCCACTTCAGTAAGGGTCTTTGCAAACCCGGGAGGATCTTTGTGCTTCCCTAAATTTTTCGGAAAAGAAACCATCTTGAGATCCAAAATATCCAATCATTTATTGCAAAGAGAAATAAAAGTGTTCATACGATTGATACTACCATTGAGATGCTTGAGAGGTTCATTATATTTTTGTAATTCCACCATATGTTTATAAAAATCACCGAGTTTGTCCAAAATTTGGACTCCCTCTGGGGTGAAAGAAAACCCTTTCTTTCGTGGTGGAACTCCCAAAATTCCTTCTAAAATTTCATAGGCAACATTGACATCAAGCTCAATAAAATTCCCTTTTGCGGTAAAATCCAAGAGTTGTCTATGATGTAAAGCCAATCCTATGTAAAAATTTCTAAGAATTTTTTTTGCATCTCCCTTTAGGTTGCAAACACGATAAGGTTCCATAAGCCTGTACCAAGCGTCTTTCAAATTTTCTCCTTGTTTTTGTTCGAAGTATAGAACTTCAAAGTCTGGTAACAAAGGGGGAGCATTCAAACTAGCCATAGTGAAACAGGAACACAAATAGATCTGACGAGAAAACGGCAAACGAAAAAGAGGGCGAATAAAACGGAAAATTTTTGTGCAGTGGCGGAGAGGAAAATGAGAGGCAAATGGCAAATAATTTAAATTGTGAGGAGATGAAATTTGTGACTAGGAACTTGGTTGATGTTGAAGATCCTCCCAGGCAACGGCGCCAGAAATTCCTTTTGATGTCGCTTGAACCTACTCAGCATTTCCCCAAAGAGGAAGGGATGATGTAGCACAACGGCGGTAGGTATTTCCCTCAGATATGAAACCAAGGTTACCGAACAAGTAGGAGAACCAAGCAACACAACGTAAACAACCCCTGCACACAAATAACAACACCTCGCAATCTGACGTGTTAAAGGGGTTGTCAATCCCTTTCGGGGTACGGCGCCTCAAGATATGCAAAGGACGTGAGGTAAAAAGTGGTAGATAGCACAAATAGATCGCAGAACAAATAAATTGCAGCAAGGTATTTTTGTATTTTTGGTGTAATAAATCCAAAAATAAATGCAAGAGAAAATAGATCGCAAAGGAAAATATGATGAAAATAGACCCGGGGCCGTAGGTTTCACTGGTGGCTTCTCTCGAGAAAAATAGCAAACGGTGGGAAAATAATTACTGTTGCGCAATTGATAGAACTTCAAGTAATCATGACGATCTATTTATATAGGCATCACATCCAAGATTAGTAGACCAACTCCTACCTGCATCTACTACTATTACCCCACACATCGACCCCTATCCAGCATGCATCTAGTGTATTAAGTTCATGAGAAAACGGAGTTATGTAATAAGAACGATGACAAGATGTAGACAAGATCTGTTTATCCATTGCGGCAGATATATGTCTCATCTTGTTATCCTTAGTGGCAATGATACATACATGTCGGTTCCCTTTCTGTCACTGGGAGCAAGCACCGTAAGATCGAGCCCACTACAAAGCACCTCTTCCCATTAAAAGATAAATAGATCAAGTTGGCCAAACAAAACCCAAATATCGGAGAAGAAATACAAGGCTATAAGCAATCATGCTTATAAGAGATCAAAGAAGACTCAAATAACTTTCATGGATAAAAAGATAGATCTCATCATAAACTCAAAGTTCATCGGATCCCAACAAACACACCGCCAAAAGACATACATCATAAGGATCTCTAAGAGAGCATTGTATTGATAATCAAGAGAGAGAGAGGAAGCCATCTAGCTACTAACTACAGACCCGTAGGTCTACAAAGAACTACCCACGCATCATAGGAGAGGCACCAAATGGAAATGGTGAATCCCTCAGTGATGGTGTCTAGATTGTATCTTGTCGTGGAATTGTCACGTCAGATGTCCTCGTGAAAGGACTTAGTTGTGGAGCCGTCGCAACTAGGAAGCTTGAAGGGGTTAAATGGGACAAAGGACACGGGAGGATTTATACTAGTTTGGCCCCTTATGGTGAAGGTAAGGCCTGCGTCTAGTTGGGTTGGTATTGATGTTCGATGACCAGGGAGCGAGATACGCTATGCCTGGTTCTTGATCAGTTGTTTCTTTCCCTAAGCCGCCAGCAGTTCGTCCCCTTATATACACGGGTTGACGCCCTGCGGCTTACAGAGTCCCGGCCGGCTTATCAACAGTATCCGGCTCGGTGACTAGTTAAATATACCTTATGATACAAGTCATGCCATTATGGCGGTTTACTACAATGGGCCTTAAGTCGCCTGTGGGCCTTAAGCCCTTTATTGAACCGCCATCTTCATGCTTGGTCTTGGGCTTCTTTCTGGTGAACCTTCTTTGCGTAACCCGGCCCCTCCTGGGCGGCTTACAAATAGTTATATCCCCAACAGATCTAGTGGTTCTGGACTCTGTGGCGGGTGGATGAATATTTCGTTGACTCCCCTAGGGCTTCTGGAATATTGGGGCATTTATAGAGCAAAGAGGCGGTCCGGGGGGCACCCGAGGTGGGCACAACCCACCAGGGCGCGCCTGGGCCTCCTGGCATGCCCTGGTAGGTTGTCCCCTCCTTGGGACTCCCCCCAGGTGCATCCAGGTCCCAACTTCTTCCTTTTGGTCCATAAAAAATCATCGTGAAGTTACGTGGCAATTGGACTCCGTCTGATATTGGTTTCCTGCGATGTAAAAAACATGTAGAAAACAACAACTAGCACTTGGCACTATGTCAATAGGTTAGTACCAAAAAATGATATTAAATGATTGTAAAACATCCAAGAATGATAATATAATAGCATGGAACAGTAAAAAATTATAGATACGTTGGAGACATATCAATTATCTATGAATATTATGTGACACCCTAGATTTTGGCACTTCCTTTTTCTTTTGATTTTCTGAGGATTTTGCTTGAGATTTCTTTTTCTCTGGCTCTGTGGTCCTAAAACCGGGGAAGAGCATCTCTTCTTAGCCTCCCAAGTGGCTTGTCATCCACAAAACCATCGCGAGACCTTGTCGTTTTCATCTTAGCCCAATCAATATTTTTTAATTGGGAATATTACTTTTTCTATTAAAGGAATAACCCTTTTTGCTCTAGGTTGTGAAGCAACCTATATTTCGGTCTCTCCCAAATTCCCAAATAATTCTTATAATTTTTTTGGGTCATATCTTCCACAGATATGTCAAAACCATTCCTTGGCATCATCGAAGATAATTCACAAATATTCCTTTTCTCATTCTGCCCAAAGTGGCTTTTTGAGAAGGAAGTGTCATTTATCTTTGCTTGATTGACCCCAAACTTTTTGGACACCTTTGCCTATCCATATCATTGCCCCATGCCAAAATTCAACTTAATTTGCCTAGTTAACCTTCCTTAGGAAACTTCCAAAGTTCCTGTCTGAGGGAAGCCGTTGTGAAGGAAGTACTAGCTACGGTAATCCCAATGAGTTGAAATTTTGCAAGGTCCTTCAGTTGATCAAATCATCACTCTCCTCAATATTTGGGCTCATGTCATCACTCTATGTGAGCTCAACATCAAATCTTGGCTTTTGGTCAGATTTTCAGGTTGTGAGGCAACTATATTTTATATTGCTTCAATTAAGCTGAAAATTTACCAGGACATTATAATACCTATATCAACTCTCTCCACAAATTTTTGGCACATTTTATCTAGCTAATTTTCCTCAGCTATTTTTCTTACATTCTGTCCAGAGAGCTGCATTTTGATGCAAGTACCATTTTGGTATTTTCAAATGGTATGAAATTTTTATGACACACTCATATGCCCAAATCATCCTGCCATCTCCATTTTCAGCTCAATCCATCACTCCTAGTGAGTGCCACTTCCAGATTTAGTTCCTGGACTAGATTTCGCAGTTGCAAGGCAACTATGTTAAATACTTGTCCAAATGATCTCAAACTTAATAGGATGCTTGTTCCTTCGAACCTAAGAATCCCAGACATCCTCTCTTGTCCCTATCACCTCTTTGATCTCCATAGTTTCAATCAAACAGTTGCTGCATCAATGTTCCAGAGATGAATCCCATAAGCTCTGAGCCCCTTTTCCTTGGTCTATTAGCTCCATTCTGATCCATCTCAAAAGGACTACACCATAGACAACGTTTTCCTGCCTCTTGAGTCCTCTCCATGTCAGTCTGCACGGTGACCACCGTTTTGGCATTGCAATGGATGCATCGAGAGTGTTGTTTTGCTTCGGCCCCTCTCATGCTCAGTGGTTCAGCGTGCATGGGCGTGTCTCCTAGCCCACCCTCGCTGTCATCTTATTCCCAGACCTCACTCCCCCTCCTGTAGCTCACTCATTGACGCTCGCCGCCACCCGCCCACGGACGAACTATTGTTGTTTCGTCTCTGTTCACCTTTGACTTCTTCCTCCTCGTGTACCTGTGCCTCCTGTGCCTCGCGAACTCACCCCTGTTCCTCCCCATCGCTTTTCGTCGAGCTCGCTAGCGTGCCCATGCATTCGTGGCTTCGGCCACACGTCCGCGTGAGGACCAGCTCCGCACCGCGTCGCCCCGCCTATTTAAGGTAGCCCCAAGCATCCCCGAGCTCTCTAGCAGCTTCCTCTACCTCCCCATCTACAACATCGACCCCGAGAGTCTCTCCTCGCCGCTCATCGCCACCATGGCCACCACTCCCGCTCCTCTTTGATTCCGGAGAGCCCAAGTCCCTTTCCTTCTCCTACCACCACCGTAGCATCCCCTAGACTCCAGCGGATCCTCCCAGCTCCCCCTCTACCGCCTGAGCCCTGCAGCCCCGTTCCTACTCTCGGCCGCCGCCACCGTCTGCCGCGGTTGGCCTCTCGCCCAGTCCTTTGATCTTTGGTGGCCGCATGGTGTGTAGGTGGATGCGGCATCGCCCCCTCATTCCATCGGTGGCCGGAGCACCTCGGTAGATGGCCGGAGCCAGCCAGACGAGCATCATCACTGGCACCTCTGTTTTCTCTCGTGAGTGAGCATGGGAAGGAGGAGGAAGAAGGGGCGGGAGGAGAGAGAAGGATGTGGGACCCGCCTGTCATCAGCCCAGAGCCCGGCCCCGCCTCTGCTGACTGGGATAAGTGGAAGCGTATTTTGCTGGGATATGTTTTGCTTTGCCGAAAGCGTATTTCACGAAATGTGTTTTCAGTTTTTCTGTCCAGGCCCTGTTTGAAAATATTATTGTTACAGATGGGTCCCTAGCAGAAAACCCCTCCTAACTTTTGGCTCGTAACTTCGAATGAGGTGATTCCAGCGCCCATGCCTTCGTCTCGTTGAGCCTGTTCTGTTCATATAAAATTCATTATGGTTGTGCACTGTCAAAATGAACTTTATGCCCTTGCCCTCATCTAGCCCCCTCTAAGAGAAGCATTCCGGCAAATCGTTCAGCGACTTCACCACACTTCTTCCCAATGATTTCTTCATCCCCACGCAAGCCACAACATCCACTTGCATGATGGCCTTGCAGTAGCAACGGTTATGAACTTGAATCCTTAACTTGTTTGCGCGTGTTATTATTCTGTGAATAATTCATTCATGCTCGTGTTCGCATGCTTATGCTTGTGCTATGATCAGTTGCATCTAGTTGAGTAGATGTTTACTTGCTTATGTTCTTGTTATGCTTCAGTCAAATATTTATTTTGATGCTAGTGATCATGTTATGCTCTTATGTGATCATGTTATGCTATTTCGTTCATGTTCATCATCATGTCATGCTCATCGGTATAAATGCTTTACTACTGCTGATATGCTGAATGATTATGCTTTCCCATCCATGTCCATGTTGTTATCATGGTCAGTTCATCATGTTATATTGTATGACTCAGCATCATTTGCATTCAAGTCTAACCGGACTTTAATCAAACTTGAACACCGGTTGGCCGAGTCATAATGCCATCAAAATCGAACTGACCAGTGCAGCCACATTTGCCTTTATGGGAAGGTCCTAACTGGGTCTATTGACTTGCCTCTCACTAGTGCCTCAAACTAGGGAAGGTTATGGGCACGCGCTACGTCGATTAGGTAGGCGAACGAAAGCCTTGTGTGCCCGAGTTGTATGGTTCCATTGTCCCCGTTTGGGACCGTTTTTGTTTTGCCACTACGCTGGCCATTGGGTGTCACGAGGTGAGATTGAAGCCACCCATGAATTAGCCCAAAGGGGAGTTTGTTGGAGTGGCTGGGAGGGTGTCATGGCAGTAGATCGGTTTTGTCGGAACACTGTTGGTCCACCGAATGGGAGCACGAGGCCTTGGGTTCCGTAGTGTGGGTACATTGTGCTAACCTCTGCAAAGTGTGTTTAAATCTATGGATAGCCGCACCCGCGGATATGGGCCCGGTTCATAGTAGGTCACACTATGGGTTAACATTAAAAATAATTGGGATAATAACAACCCCTGTTCGATGATGGAAAGAAGTGGTTGATCCTTATGTGGTCGTGAGAGGAACATAGTGGTATCGAGGATACTGAAGATGGTTGAGATTTATGGTGTTATGCGAGAATCAAGGGTAAAGATCAAGCTCCTTGTGGGCATGTAACGATTATTATGGTATTGTTAATATCAAGCTTGATTTGATCCTGAGGTGATCGTGCGATGTCCATGATGGTAAGTTGTATATGTGGTGGTTACGAGGTAACCCCGAACAGAGTAAGTGGATCATGTTAAATATGTTTCATGCTAGTATCATCTTGTGCATATCATGAGTAACCTTGCCATGCTCATTTCATGTGATGCTCAACATGTTCATGCCATGCAGTTGTTTGTCTTGATTGCTTTTGGTTGCTGTGAGCTTGCAAGTACATTCAATGTACTGGCCCAGCGTGTGATACGTCTCCAACATATCTATAATTTTTTATTGTTCCATGCTATTATATTATCTGTTTTGGATGTTTAATATGCTATTTTATATTATTTTGTAGACTAACCTATTAACTGAGAGCCCAGTGCCAGTTTCTGTTGTCACATCCCTAGCTGCTGGTAGTGCTCTACGCTAGCTCATGTGTGCATCATATTTGAATTCTGAAAATTTGAATTGAGGAATTTTCAAAGCCTCAGAAACCTCTAAAAATAACCAACAATTAAATCTTCTCAAATGTGTCCAAGAAAATGTTCCGGATATCCTCTGGAAATATTGGCAAGAGGTAAAATCCAAACCAATAATTTTGGTGTCTCAGAAACATTTAATTTGGGCATTTGAATTAAAGCAATAATTATTTGAATTGGATTTATATCTACTATTAAATAAATATAGGTCCAATAATTCTGAAATATTTTGTGGAGCATTGTTTTAATTCTTTTAGCTCCTAAAAATATTGTCAGAAGCAAAATAAATTGAATTGGTTTCAAAACCAAATTAAAAACAAACCTGCAAAATAGAAAACTGAAATAATTAAAAAAAAACAAAACAGAAGAGAGAAGCCCAGTTTACCTGGCGCCACGAGCCGGCCCAGTTCCCCCCCCCCCAGCCGGCCCAGCCCACCTCCTCCTTCCCCTTGTCCTCTTCCTCCTCTGCCAGGAGGACGGACACCGCACGCACGCGCGCACGCGGAGGTCTCCACCTCCTGCTTCGCCGTGGCAGCCTCCCCGACTCCCTCGCGACGCCACGGAGACGCCTCGCCCCCTGCACCTCCCCTCTCTCTCTCTGGACCCCCTCCTCCTCCTCTGTTCTTCCTCCCTCTCGTCACCGAACGCACCTGGGAGCGCCGCTCGCCGTAGCCATGACCACGGCCACCCCCTCCCCTCTCCGACGTGCTCCCGAGCTCCTGCACCTCGTCGCCAACCCCCTCACCGAGCCACGTGACCGGAAGGGCCCCGAGCAGCCGCCATCGTCATCATCTCCGAGCTTCGGCCCCGGTGCCGTCTCCGTCGAATTCGGCCACTCCGGCGCGCACCTGAGCCCACTGACCCTCCCTACAGCTCCGCGGTGAGCCTCCGTGCAGAACCCCTCTCTCTCCCCTCGCGTTTGCGAGCTCTAGGCCATAGCCCGTCGCGGCCGAACTCCGGCCGCCGCTGACCATGTCGCCGCCGTGGCCTGAGCTCGAACGGGTCGCGCCCGTGCATCTCACCGAGCTCGTGGTGACTCCAGGAGGCTGCGCAATGCTTTACCTCACTCGCCCGTGCTCCACAACGCCGTTTTCGCCGAGGCCCGAACTCCGGCGCCGCCTCGGGTTCCATTCCGGCGAACCCCTGCCACCCCCGCACCTTCCGTTGCCCCCCCTAGATGCGCACGGGCACGGGCTACCTTCTGGTGCCCTTCGCGCGTCCAGCCGCCGCCCGTAGCGCAACCCCGGTGAACTTCCGCCGCGTTACGGGTCGCCGCCGGCCGAACTCCGGCGACTGCCGACGTGGCACGCCTAATTAGCACTAATGACGCCTAAACACCCCCCACAGCCACTGACAGTGGGCCCCGTAGTGGGTCAAAGCCCGGGTCAACGCGGGATTAGCCCCTATGTCACTGACGTGTGGACCCCACACGTCAGGTTTGACTCTGCGCGACCCAGTTGACCTGCTGACGTCATGATGATGTCAAGCTGACGCAGTAAAGTATTTCTGGAATTAAATAAATTAGAAAATGATTTATTAATTCCAGAAAATGCCTAAAACTTCAATAAATCATAGAAAATTAACCGTAACTCCAAATTTAATAAATTATATATGAAAAATTATCAGAAAAATTCAAGGAATCCATCTGTACCATTTTCATGCATGTTAGAACAACTTATCACTACTGTTTAGGGCAAATGAAGTAAATGGCGTTTAAATAATCACATATGGAGTTTGAATTTGAATCTTGTATTCAAACCAACTTCATTTAATCTGTTGCTAGTTGCATTAGCTCAAAACACATTCATATTGCCATATCATGAGCATGCATCATATTGTGCATTGCATTGATTGTATTTCTTCTTTGTTGCCGGTATTTGTCCCCTCTCGATAGACGTGATACCGATGATGTGATCGTTGACACTGATGAAGACTCAATGTTATCTTCAGAAGTGCCAGGCAAGCAAAACCCCCTTGTTGATTCCGATAAAATCCCACTCTCTCGCTCCTGCTCTCTTTTACTGCATTAGGACAACAACGACATATTTGATACTTGCTGCGGTAGCTGAACCCCTTTATCCTTTGCATGACCTGTCATTGCCACAGTAAATAGATGAAACCCACTAGCATGAGTAGGAGTTGTTTGAGCCCTGATGTGCCTACTCATTCATGCTTGTTTGTCATGCCTGCTACTGCTTAGAGTTGAGTCAGGTCTGATTCATCGGGGATGAATCAGAGGCGTGTGAACATGTCCTACTGTGTGTGAGCTAAGTGTGTGAACACAATTTGGTAAAGGTAGCAGTGAGAGGCCATGTAGGAGTACATGGTGGGTTGTCTCATTGCAGCCGTCCTCAGGAACTGAGTTTTGTGTTTGTGATCCATGACCAGCTACTACCACACATTGGAATGCTTAAGTGCCCCTCTCGACTTATTAATCAACATGATCTCTGTCCAGGAGTTGCAACTAGTTTCTGGTGTTTGTAGGTAGTGTTAGTAGTCTACCAAGTGGCACCCGGTACAGGTGGGCTTGGGACAGACTAGGCACAGTGGCCCGGTGTACCAAGTGGCACCCGGTTGGTGGGCTTGGGAACCCTGCACACATCGTTTGGGGCCGTGAGCGACACCCCGGCCGGATCTCCTTGCGGATGGAACCCGAATAGGCGATAAACCTGGACGAGAGACTTGTTCGGTTAGTCAGGTCGTGGCCGACTCCCTCGCCCGGCTTCCGCTTGAAGGTTGCCGAGGTACATGACGTGTATAGGGCGGTAAGTGGCGGGAGCGTGTGTGAAGAAGTACACCCCTGCAGGGTTAACATCATCTATTCGAATAGCCGGATTCCTCGGATATGGAAACGTGGACCCCTTGTACAGTTCATAGACAAGTGAAAGTGGATACTCTAAAACACGCAAGATAAGCGTGAGTGCTATGGATGGCGTTCTCGTAGGGAGACGGGAGCGAATCCATAGTGGTGTATTGGTTGGTGAATATGTGGACTCGTGTGCGCCACTTCAAAAGAGTTACTTGCAGTCGTAGTTCAGGATAGCCACCGAGTCAAAGCTGGCTTGCCGCAGTCAAACCCTACCATCTCCTTTGTTGATAATGATGCATATGTAGATAGTTCTGATGTAAGTCTTGCTGGGTACATTTGTACTCACGTTTGCCTATTTTATGTTTTTGCAGAGAGACTTCAGTCTCACTAGTAGTTCCACGTGGACTTCGACGTTTAGCTTGATACCTCAGCTACGATCTTGTGCCCTCGGCAGGATCTGATAGATAGTCAGGCTTCTCAGCCTTTTTCATTTATAGATGTCTGTACTCAGACATGATAGCTTCCGCTTGTGCTTTGACTTGTATGCTCTGATTGTTGGGTCGCGAGACCCATGTTTGTAATGTCTCGCTCCTCGGAGCCTAATGAATAATTACTTGAGTCGTAGAGACATGTTGTGATGCCATGTTGTATTTGCACATATCGAGCATATTGTGTGTATGTTATTGAAATGCTTGGTATGTGTGGGATCTGACCATCTAGTTGTTTATCTTTAGTAGCCTCTCTTACCGGGAAATGTCTCCTAGTGTTTCCACTGAGCCATGGTAGCTTGCTACTGCTCCGGAACACTTAGGCTGGCCGGCATGTGTCCTTCTTCGTTCCTGTGTCTGTCCCTTCGGGGAAATGTCACGCTTTGCGTACCGGAGTCCTATTAGCCCGCTACAGCCCGGTTTACCGGAGTCCTGCTAGCCCAGTGCTACTGCCCGGACCCACTTGCTGATGACCGACACGTTCGAAGCTGGGTCATGGATGCCTGTCCCTGTAAGTCTGTGCCACTTTGGGTTTACGACTAGTCATGTCAGCCCGGGCTCCTTATCATATGGATGCTAGCGACACTATCATATACGTGAGCCAAAAGGCGCAAACGGTCCCGGGCAAAGGTAAGGCGACACCCGTGGGGATACCGTGCGTGAGGCTGCAAAGTGATATGAGGTGTTACCGGCTAGATCGATGTGACATCGAGTCGGGGTCCTGACAGCGTTGGTATCAGAGCTTGACTGCCTGTAGGATTACCAAGCCAAACTGGTCGAAGTTGAGTCTAGAAATGCTTTAGTTATATAAGGGAATTGATTGTGGGATGGAACGTAAGGCTCTTTTTACTCCTTATACCTTATGCCTTCTGATCTGAGTCATCTTATCTTTCCTGCGGGGTTTAAGAACTAGGCTATCTCTTCTTTCTCTCAGGATCACGTGTTACTAATCCGTAGACTTATAAGATTGTTGATTCAAGCCTCAGTTCAGTTCCTACTATCTTCTGTACGTTAACTGTTGATCTCGAAACCTTGATATTGTGCTTCTGAGTGGTTATGCCACCATTTTGTGAATGTCTCAAATCTTTTCTGAGCATTTACAGCCGTTATGCTGTCCGAGTCATCCCAAGTTTCCAAACAGTCTGATGCATTTGCAAATGCCTTCCTCCTGTTTCCGATGTGCCTTTGGTCAGATTAATCACACAAATCAGTGAGTTGAGGTACTTTACTGCCTCGACCTTTATGTTGGAATTATTATTATGACCCTAGGTGTCTTAGGGGATCATCTAGTAATTTAGCCATGATTTATGTTCCCAGTGTGATGATTCTGGCCATCATTCTCGAAAGCATCCCGTGATGCTACTTAGTAGTAGGTATTCTATTCCTGGGGTTTTGAACCCGAGATCCACCCTACTTATTTCATGTTGATAGTGTTTGCTAGTTCCTTTAGGATATTAGTAACTTTGCGATAGTCCCCGAGGTCCGTGGTATTTCCTTCTTCCAAATACTATGAACCGCTTATGGCAGATGTTTATTGGATCAAAAGATCACAATTAGAGTACTCTTGAGGAGTTCTCCATTCATAACTCGTGACTCTGCCAGTTCTACCTTTCTGCATGGGTTATCCGGAAGAAATATGTTGAATTTGGTTCGACATACTAATCTATGCATCCACAACTCAGAAATATTATATGTTCTTTTGAGTTGTCCCTCTTTAGTTGTCTTCTGATCCTCGTCTATCAATTGATAGTCAAGAGTATGCGTGCATTCGTTCGTCGATGCCTATTACGCTTGTGGTCCGCCAAGCCATTCTATTGCAGAATGACTAGGAGAAACAAACTCCAGTACCTCTTCCATATCCAGGATTGGGTCAAAGAAGTTGTGCTCCGCAGATCAAATTGCTAATCCAGCTTTTGTTCTGTTCTACCTTGGAGTTTTACCATCTTTAAATCGGGATTGTTATAGGAATTGCACACCATCCTATGAACTCCTGGTACAGTGATACATCTTGTCGTCATTAGTCATTCCTCGGTCTTCGTGTTGATGCAACCGGAATACCGACAAATGAATTGTGATGTGTGAAATCAATACGCCTAGCAACCTCGTTGCTGGGTAGTTAAAGGACAATAATTTCATTCTTAGTGTGTCGGTTTTTGAATCACCATTCTAAGATTGATCGTGCTACCTAGTCCTTATTTCCTGGTGCACTCTTTGATTGATGAGTTAGGATTTTGTCAAGTCCTCGCTCATTTGATCATATCATCTTGCCCTGAAAAGCAAGATTGTTCTCGAGCTTAGTAACATATCGGTGGTTCGTGATTTCCGAAGATCTTCTCGGAAGTATTACCAGGTTGTCACCTGACCGCTATGTTGAGCTCGTGATCAAGTTGGTTTCTTGTGAACCACCTTCTCTCCAAGAATCGGTGTTAGATATCCCTGAGCTAGTTGGTTAAGCTAAACGACAACTTGGAGGGTTGGAAGATAAAAGCTTGCCTGACTTAGTTCGTTCCAAAGGGATATTCTTGTGTAGTGTGTGTTGAAGAAAGATGATATCTTCATCTATTGGTCCCTGTGGTCAGTTGCTGGACCTATTGTCTTATCAATCCTTTGATTTGAGTGTTGGCTATCGTCAAATCAAATCAGTACCAACGATGCTCGTAATGTTGTCTTATTCGTGGTTGATCCCTCGAGCATACACCATTACATCTTTGGTCTGACCAATACTATCACCTTGTTCATATAGTTATGGAATTCCATCTCCACGGGAAGCTGGAAGAATTGTTGTTGAGCCCATTGACAACATCCTTATCTCCTCCATGATTTGTGAACATTAAGCTAGTGTTGGAAACTTTGAAAGCATTTCCTCATGCTAGCTCATGAAGTATTTGTTTGATGAAAGGAGTGACTTCCTCTTATACACGTGCATTTGGTGAAAGTTGCCGCCGTGAATTTGAGAAAGATTGTTTTGTTTCCTTTGGAATCATCCCAAATCAGTCATGCACACGTGCGAAGAATTATGTGGTCTGTTAGACTGATCATCTTCATTCCATATGCATATCCTAGCACACCAAGCCACTGATTGACTTGTTCAAGGAAAAGAAGTCTGTGCTTGGGATCTAATCCATGGACTTGCGTAAAGACTTCGATATCCTCGATGATGGCTCCCAACCAGAACTCGGTAGTGTTTTATTGTAAGATTACCATGTGGGCATGCTTGTCTGGGACAACGTGTTCACATGTTTGTAGCAGAACCAGCTCATGTTTTGGAGCTTGCTATCGTAGTTCATTTCCCGAGAATCTCGCAACGTCATCTCGTCGATTTGTGTTGCAAACTTTCATTCTTCTTCCGGGACTCGATGAGTCTGGAATATCCTGACACCAACTAGATCTGAGTCTCAGGCAGATATGATGGTTGGAACATTTCCCAAGAACTATAATATTGGTCCCTCGATAACCGGTAAAGTGGTTGTCGTGGCCAACACACCCAGCCGGAAGACCTATTATTGTAGTATCTTGGTTGAGGATGTTAGCCACCTCCCCATAAGGATTTCGTAGGATTTACCTCCGTAACTGTTCCTTATGGATTATATTGCTCCCGAAGTCCGACCTTTACTTGATGTTCTAGTTATCAAACCATATCTATGAATGGGTTACACTAGCACGTCAAGGAGAACATTAGAAGCGGAGTGCTAAATGTCTCTCGGTCGATCATCCAGATTTTTTTTCCTTGGCCTCGCCAAGGGTGAAATCTGAGAAAGTGTTATCTTCCTTTGCATCTGCATCATCCATCATCATTCATCATGGTAGCAAGTTGTGTTGCCAGGATCCTTGACACGGATGTTGGTAAAACTTTGATGAATGTGGAAATGCTCAAGTTCTTGAGAGCACGCACAAGCGCTAGGTGTTATCATCGGCACTAACTGGGTTTGCTCTCAGTTTCCTCGGCAATGCTATGATCTTTTCAAACAATGAACTCACTCTCTATTGTTGGGTTCTTCCCCAGTTACCAGAATCATTCTCAGCATTTGCATTTTGTTCCTAGCCTGCACCACCAATGTGCCATTCTACCATGGGTCTCTTCCATCTCCGGTGATAAGGAAATTCATCCATTACGTTGTCTTCAACAAGGTAATCCACATCATCCAAGTCCGAGTATGCCATTCTATAGACCCCCTCCAAACGATCGTTGTGAATTGCCTTATGCTGGTATGAAGAGTTTCAATGATCTTTGAATCAAAGGTAATTCTTTTTGACACTTAAGATAATACCCTACGATCACCCTCCTCCAGGATGTTTCGTCGTGGTATCATGGCAATTCAACTCCTCGCTACGTTAACAATCGATTACCACCTTCTTAAGTGTGGAATTATTGTCTACCTAGTGAACCTTCGTCATCTGCTTCACTCCATCCTTATGGATGTGTGCTTCGTCCCTCAGCTCGAGAGATGTTGCTATGTCTCATTCCGTGAGTTAATCCTGAGTTGTTCGACCTTCGAGAAGAACGATTCTTTTAGGGTCTTTCCTTTCCTCTCGTTGTTATGTTAGTTGGAGTTCTCAGAGCAAGACTTCGAGAAAATGATGGTGAACAACTCAACGTTCAGTTGAAGTGCAACCTGGATCGTGAAGATTATACTAGTTGCGTTTACCTTTCACTTTACCCTACGCTTGAATCTCGAGACGAGATTCTTGTTTAGTGGGGGTGAGTTGTCACATCCCTAGCTGCTGGTAGTGCTCTAGGCTAGCTCATGTGTGCATCATATTTAAATTCTGAAAATTTGAATTGAGGAATTTTCAAAGCCTCAGAAACCTCTAAAAATAACCAACAATTAAATATTCTCAAATGTGTCCAAGAAAATGTTCCTGATATCCTCTGGAAATATTGGCAAGAGGTAAAATCCAAACCAATAATTTTGGTGTCTCAGAAACATTTAATTTGGGCATTTGAATTAAAGCAATAATTATTTGAATTGGATTTATATCTACTATTAAATAAATATAGGTCCAATAATTCTGAAATATTTTGTGGAGCATTGTTTTAATTATTTTAGCTCCTAAAAATATTGTCAGAAGCAAAATAAATTGAATTGGTTTCAAAACCAAATTCAAAACAAACCTGCAAAATAGAAAACTGAAATAATTAAAAAAAAAACAAAACAGAAGAGAGAAGCCCAGCTTACCTAGCGCCACGAGCCGGCCCAGTTCCCCCCCCCCAGCCGGCCCAGCCCACCTCCTCCTTCCCCTTGTCCTCTTCCTCCTCTGCCAGGAGGACGGACACCGCACGCACGCGCGCACGCGGAGGTCTCCACCTCCTGCTTCGCCGTGGCAGCCTCCCCGACTCCCTCGCGACGCCACGGAGACGCCTCGCCCCCTGCACCTCCCCTCTCTCTCTCTGGACCCCCTCCTCCTCCTCTGTTCTTCCTCCCTCTCGTCACCGAACGCACCTGGGAGCGCCGCTCGCCGTAGCCATGACCACGGCCACCCCCTCCCCTCTCCGACGTGCTCCCGAGCTCCTGCACCTCGTCGCCAACCCCCTCACCGAGCCACATGACCGGAAGGGCCCCGAGCAGTCGCCATCGTCATCATCTCCGAGCTTCGGCCCCGGTGCCGTCTCCGTCGAATTCGGCCACTCCGGCGCGCCCCCGAGCCCACTGACCCTCCCTACAGCTCCGCGGTGAGCCTCCGTGCAGAATCCCTCTCTCTCCCCTCACGTTTGCGAGCTCTAGGCCATAGCCCGTCGCGGCCGAACTCCGGCCGCCGCTGACCATGTCGCCGCCGTGGCCTGAGCTCGAACGGGTCGCGCCCGTGCATCTCACCGAGCTCGTGGTGACTCCAGGAGGCTGCGCAATGCTTTACCTCACTCGCCCGTGCTCCACAACGCCGTTTTCGCCGAGGCCCGAACTCCGGCGCCGCCTCGGGTTCCATTCCGGCGAACCCCGGCCACCCCCGCACCTTCCGTTGGCCCCCCTAGATGCGCACGGGCACGGGCTACCTTCTGGTGCCCTTCGCGCGTCCAGCCGCCGCCCGTAGCGCAACCCCGGTGAACTTCCGCCGCGTTTCGGGTCGCCGCCAGCCGAACTCCGGCGACTGCCGACGTGGCACGCCTAATTAGCACTAATGACGCCTAAACACCCCCCACAACCACTGACAGTGGGCCCCGTAGTGGGTCAAAGCCCGGGTCAACGCGGGATTAGCCCCTGTGTCACTGACGTGTGGACCCCACACGTCAGGTTTGACTCTGGGCGACCCAGTTGACCTGCTGACGTCATGATGATGTCAGGCTGACGCAGTAAAGTATTTCTGGAATTAAATAAGTTAGAAAATGATTTATTAATTCCAGAAAATGCCTAAAACTTCAATAAATCATAGAAAATTAACCGTAACTCCAAATTTAATAAATTATATATGAAAAATTATCAGAAAAATTCAAGGAATCCATCTGTACCATTTTCATGCATGTTAGAACAACTTATCTCTACTGTTTAGGGAAAATGAAGTAAATGGCATTTAAATAATCACATATGGAGTTTGAATTTGAATCTTGTATTCAAACCAACTTCATTTAATCTGTTGCTAGTTGCATTAGCTCAAAACACATTCATATTGCCATGTCATGAGCATGCATCATATTGTGCATTGCATTGATTGTATTTCTTCTTTGTTGCCGGTATTTGTCCCCTCTCGATAGACGTGATACCGATGATGTGATCGTTGACACTGATGAAGACTCAATGTTATCTTCAGAAGTGCCAGGCAAGCAAAACCCCCTTGTTGATTCCGATAAAATCCCACTCTCTCGCTCCTGCTCTCTTTTACTGCATTAGGACAACAACGACATATTTGATACTTGCTGCGGTAGCTGAACCCCTTTATCCTTTGCATGACCTGTCATTGCCACAGTAAATAGATGAAACCCACTAGCATGAGTAGGAGTTGTTTGAGCCCTGATGTGCCTACTCATTCATGCTTGTTTGTCATGCCTGCTACTGCTTAGAGTTGAGTCAGGTCTGATTCATCGGGGATGAATCAGAGGCGTGTGAACATGTCCTACTGTGTGTGAGCTAAGTGTGTGAACACGATTTGGTAAAGGTAGCGGTGAGAGGCCATGTAGGAGTACATGGTGGGTTGTCTCATTGCAGCCGTCCTCAGGAACTGAGTTCTGTGTTTGTGATCCATGACCAGCTACTACCACACATTGGAATGCTTAAGTGCCCCTCTCGACTTATTAATCAACATGATCTCTGTCCAGGAGTTGCAACTAGTTTCTGGTGTTTGTAGGTAGTGTTAGTAGTCTACCAAGTGGCACCCGGTACAGGTGGGCTTGGGACAGACTAGGCACAGTGGCCCGGTGTACCAAGTGGCACCCGGTTGGTGGGCTTGGGAACCCTGCACACATCGTTTGGGGCCGTGAGCGACACCCCGGCCGGATCTCCTTGCGGATGGAACCCGAATAGGCGATAAACCTGGACGAGAGACTTGTTCGGTTAGTCAGGTCGTGGCCGACTCCCTCGCCCGGCTTCCGCTTGAAGGTTGCCGAGGTACATGATGTGTACAGGGCGGTAAGTGGCGGGAGCGTGTGTGAAGAAGTACACCCCTGCAGGGTTAACGTCATCTATTCGAATAGCCGGATTCCTCGGATATGGAAACGTGGACCCCTTGTACAGTTCATAGACAAGTGAAAGTGGATACTCTAAAACACGCAAGATAAGCGTGAGTGCTATGGATGGCGTTCTCGTAGGGAGACGGGAGCGAATCCATAGTGGTGTATTGGTTGGTGAATATGTGGACTCGTGTGCACCACTTCAAAAGAGTTACTTGCAGTCGTAGTTCAGGATAGCCACCGAGTCAAAGCTGGCTTGCCGCAGTCAAACCCTACCATCCCCTTTGTTGATAATGATGCATATGTAGATAGTTCTGATGTAAGTCTTGCTGGGTACATTTGTACTCACGTTTGCCTATTTTATGTTTTTGCAGAGAGACTTCAGTCTCACTAGTAGTTCCACGTGGACTTCGACGTTTAGCTTGATACCTCAGCTACGATCTTGTGCCCTCGGCAGGATCTGATAGATAGTCAGGCTTCTCAGCCTTTTTCATTTACAGATGTCTGTACTCAGACATGATAGCTTCCGCTTGTGCTTTGACTTGTATGCTCTGATTGTTGGGTCGTGAGACCCATGTTTGTAATGTCTCGCTCCTCGAAGCCTAATGAATAATTACTTGAGTCGTAGAGACATGTTGTGATGCCATGTTGTATTTGCACATATCGAGCATATTGTGTGTATGTTATTGAAATGCTTGGTATGTGTGGGATCTGACCATCTAGTTGTTTATCTTTAGTAGCCTCTCTTACCGGGAAATGTCTCCTAGTGTTTCCACTGAGCCATGGTAGCTTGCTACTGCTCCGGAACACTTAGGCTGGCCGGCATGTGTCCTTCTTTGTTCCTGTGTCTGTCCCTTCGGGGAAATGTCACGCTTTGAGTACCGGAGTCCTGTTAGCCCGCTACAGCCCGGTTTACCGGAGTCCTGCTAGCCCAGTGCTACAGCCCGGACCCACTTGCTGATGACCGACACGTTCGAAGCTGGGTCATGGATGCCTGTCCCTGTAAGTCTGTGCCACTTTGGGTTTACGACTAGTCATGTCAGCCCGGGCTCCTTATCATATGGATGCTAGCGACACTATCATATACGTGAGCCAAAAGGCGCAAACGGTCCCGGGCAAAGGTAAGGCGACACCCGTGGGGATACCGTGCGTGAGGCCGCAAAGTGATATGAGGTTTTACCGGCTAGATCGATGTGACATCGAGTCGGGGTCCTGACATCTGTTTTTTTGCCTGTTTAGTGTTTCGCAGAAAAGGAATACCAAACGGAGTCCAAATGGAATGAAACTTTCGCGATGATCTTTCTTGAACCAGAAGCAAATGAGGAGACTTGGAGATGAAGTCGGAGACACAATGAGGCGACCACGAGGGTGGAAGGTGCACCCAGGGGGGTTGGGCGCACCACCTGCATCGTGGGCCCCTCATGTGTCCCTTGACCTAGTTCCTTCGCCTATATATACTCTTATACTCTGAAAACATCCAGGGGAGCAATGAAAAGAATTTTCCACCGCCGCAAACTTTTGTACCCTGAGATCCCATCTAGGGACCTTTTCCGGCGTCCTGCCGGAGGGGGATTTGATCATGGAGGGCTTCTACATCAACACCATAACCCTTCCGATGAAGCGTGAGTAGTTTACCTTAGACCTACGGGTCCACAGCTAGTAGCTAGATGGCTTCTTCTCTCTCTTTGATTTTCAACACTACAAAAAAATACACTTCCGTGATGATACATGTTTGTCACAGTAGGTCGCGTTCTCTGTCATGCATGTACATCCATGACGATTTTATGACAGAATCAAGACAGTCATACATGTGCTGTCGTAGAAGTGTTCCATGACATTACCAAAATTATCATCACGGAAATGTCCACTTCCATGACGATAAATCGCGCATCATAGAAGTGCTTTCGTCAAGGGTGACCGACACGTGGCATCCACCATAACGAAATGCCGTTAAGCTATCGGGTCGGGTTTTGGATCCGATAACCCGTTAACAGCCCCGACCAATGGGGATTTTCCATGTGTAAAATCATCATTGGCTGGAGGAAACATGTGTCGGCTCATCGTTGGGACAGATGTCATCCACTCATTGGACAGAAGGCGCCTATGATACGTCGACACGTGGCATAGCCCAACAGAGGCCCATTCCTGTGAAAAGGCCGGCCGTTTGACTTGGTCAAAAGGTGGCGGGCCGGCCCATGGAAAGCCTGTTAACGACCTGTTCGCATATATCCCATTTACAGCCCGCTAACCCAAGGCCCATTACGCCCTATCCGAATTAGGCTCTGTAGCGTCATCTGGGCCATCCAATATGATTCCAGCCCATTTTCACTTCTGGCCCATGTATGGCCCATTATGTCTTTTGGCCCATATGAGGCCCTTTGTAACTCTTGGCCTACTAACGGCCCGTGGTGAAACTGGCCCATAATGAACAGTGTATCACTTTACACCCATTAACGACCCTTGGTGAAACTGGCCCGTAATGAACAGTGTATCACTTTATACCCACTAATGTCTCGTTATTCCGTTGGGCTGTTTCCAGCACATGTTATCTTTCGGCCTTCTCAGAGCCCATTTATTCTTGGGCTCATTTCCAGCATTCATTTACTTACGGCCCGTTATTGTCATTTTCTGCTTGTGGGCCAAATTCAGCCCGTGGTTACAGTCGGCCCGTTTGTGGTCCGTTAATACGTTGGCCGTTTCCATAGCGTCCTCAAATATGGCCTATTAACGATGGCCCGTTATGGTCGGCCCATGAAGGGACAATTCCAACTCTAGCCCGTTTACGGCCATAATGCGGTCTGTTTGGCCCATGTTTGGCCAATCAATCATACGGCCCGTATAAGGCCCATTGATGATACGACCCGTAGAAGGCACATTGTTTCTACAGCCCATAGAGGGCCCATTGTTTCTACGTCCTGTAGAAGGCCCACTATTTCTACGGCCCATAGAAGGCCCACTATTTCTATGGCCCGTAGGAGGCCCAGTGTCACTACAGTAAATATTAGCCCATGATTATTGTGGCCTAGTTTTAAAAAATAGGTTATTGCAGCCACTAGCAAACCGCGGAAAAAGAACTGCACTGACTACAAGCAAACAAATAAAATAGACAATAAGGAAATAAATAAGCAAGAAACTTATGCTAGGCTATCACGGCTATTACACATATTACATCCACTGGGCATCAAACTTCACCACCAGTGCAAATATAGGGAACGAAGCAGCATATAAACGCCGCACCAAAACAAGTCCAGAACTGAAACCACTTTAGAAGAGTTCAAGAAACAATATCCTGGGTACCCATAATGCTGGCAAGATGCTTAGGAAGCTTATTAACTTTCTCTTGTTTGGCGCTTAGATCCTCCATCGCTTGTTGTTGCACAAGAAATTACACATCTGAATTATGCAGGGACTTCCTCAGTCCTTCGGCTTCTTTCCGCAGCACAGCTGACTGATGCCTTTCAGCTTGTAGCTGAGACTGAAGAAGCCGAAGTGATTCAGGCAGCAAGTTCGAAGAGCTTGTGCCAGCGATACTGGCCAGTAACTCGAACACTACATCAACGCAGGACTATGGGGTTTTCTCACTGTCTACAAGAACATTTTTATCACCCTTCATGGAGACCAACAGGGTGGTCTCACTATCTTGAACCTTATATGCATTACTTTCTCTACCATTGCATAGTGGGGTGCTCTTCTCCAATATTCTGTTTGCATACTACAAGAGAAACAAGCAGACACATCACATGGTTAGCTTGTAGTATACGAAACTCATTTTGTTAAACCAGTTCAGTAGTAAGGTGGACAGGATAACAACATGAAAAAAACATATATCTATGTACTATGGTCACTGTATTGTCCATATCATTCTAGTTTAGGTTCCCTAATCAAGACAGAGACATAGTTCAACTCATATATTTTTAAGACACAGCAGCATAGACAGAATATAACTGTGAGAAACTACATAGCGTTGGCAGCGCTTGTAATGTGCATCACATGAGAACATAACTGTTTATACAACTTAAACTGAAATCAACATAGACCAAGAAGTTAGAACAGCAATCTAGTTAAAACATACCTGTTGCGTCATTGGAGTTTCAATTGGATCCTTCAAATTCGATAGTAGTTGGTATGAGTAAATACAGTGATGCAACAACAAAGGAGTATGGACCATAGCTACGGACTCTGACCTGACAACAGTTGCTCTTCTACTTTAAACGTGGAGTTTGGGTTAGTTGTGGTGGTCTTCGTGCTTTGGTCACTGCTGTAGCTTTACAAACTGCTCATATGGGGGTACTCTGTGGTGGACGTGGTGCTTTGTCAACTAGAAGTGGGTTACTATCCGCTGGGGTTGCGGTTAGATGGGTTGTATCTAGTTCTCTGCCCAACGGTGTAAGTGTGCAATCTGGAAGAGTTTCGATTATGTGTGGTGGGGCTAGTTTGTGGGCCAGTACAACCATGGTTATATCTGCATCGACGGGTAGCACTATCTTTTGTGAAGAACGGGTTTTTGCTCCCTTAGATACTACCATCACCCCCTCCAATTCAAATGGTTGATAAACAAGAAAAGAAATTGAACGTACAGACATTGTATGATAGACAGATGTGGTAATTCACATATATGTTGTCTAACCAAACAGGACAGCATGACACAATTTCACATATATGATGCCTAACTAAACATGATAGCATGACACAGTTTCAGATATATGATGGATAACTTAACATGATATAATGGCATAATTCAACATATGATGAGTACCTAAACGGGATGACATGACAAAACTATATGATGTCTTTCTAAAATAGGTTGGGATGAAATAATTCACATACATGTTGTCTAAGTATACAGGATGGCATGATATAATTGACATAATTGATTCATATACTAAGCAGCTGGCACTCGCATGTATGATCTCTAAACTAAGCAGATGGAATTCAATATTGTGCATATGATGTCTAAACTAAGCAATGCAAGACACCATATGCATCATATGAGAAATATAAACATTGCAACTTAGAGCATACACCCCAGGTGGGATATAGGACTGGTCATTTGTCTCTCAATCCTCCTCTGAGGAGCTCCCTGTAACCATTGAGATATATGCTTCAACAGGTACCATTGCCATCTCTGAAGACCTTGTTTTCACTCCAGATTTTTCCATAACTGGCTCAAATGGCTGATACACATGAAGAGTAGTTAATTATACACAGATTGTTGACAAATGGAATACGTAATGAAAAAAAAGATGGCATGAGATAATTCACATATATAATGCCTGGCTCCATGGCGGTGCATAATTCACATATATGATAACTGGCTAAAAAACATGGCATTGCATAATTCACATATCTGATATAGAAAGCAAACATGAGGCATTCACACAAAGCATGTCTAATCTAAGAAGATGGCATGGCAATGCAAGACACCATATGCATGATATGAGCAATATAACCCAGCCAACTTAGAGCATGCACCTCGGGGGGGGGGGGGAATAGGACTGGTCATCTGTCTCTGAATCCTCCTCTGAGGAGCTATCTATAACCAGCAAGAAACTTGCATCGACAGGTAGCACTGACTGCTCAGAAGACCTTGTTTTCACTCCAGATTTTCCCATGACTGACTGAAATGGCTGATGCACAGGAATAGTAGACAAATGTATAAACATTGTTGACAAATGGAATACATTATGGAAAAAAATATGGCATGATACAATTCACATATACGATGACTGTCTAAACAGGATGGGATTGCATGATTCACGTATATGATGCCTGGCTAAAGAAGGTGGCATTCCATAATTCCCATATACTCCCTCCGTTCCTAAATATTTGTCTTTTTAGAGATTTCAAATGGACTACCACATACAGATGTATATAGACATATTTTAGAGTGTAGATTCACTCATTTTGTTCCGTATGTAGTCACTTATTGAAATCTCTAAAAATACAATTTTTTATGAATGGTGGGAGTATGATACAGAAACCAAACAGGTGGCATTCACACAAAGCAAATCTAAACTACGCTGATGACATATAAGATGTATAATGTAAGCAATGCAAGGCGCCATGTGCATGATATGACCAACATCAGCATGCCAGGTTGGAGCAAACACCTCGGGTGGTAAACAGACATGGTCGACTCCTTTTGATTCTCCATCTCAACAGTTATCTTCCTCTAGAATACAATCTGGAAATGCAGGGGGGCCACTTCGCCCACCATGGAGCAGCGTCTGCATGACATCATATCCCCATGCAATGGTCTTCTCTTTTTCTCTACATGTTCAGTACGATTGTGTATAATATGTGACATGCATAATAAAAAAATAGTTAGATTTTGTAAGGCCTAAGGGGTGCATGCAAAAATCAAGACTCATGGTAGCAAACAAGTGGATGGATCCAAAACTAATGATAGTAGGTACATTGTAGCTTCATTTTAAAAAGATAGACAATGGATCATCTATTGTTTGTTGCCCGCCTAACATGAACCACATAGAAGACCCCAGATGAACCAGATAGTAGACAGATACTATTCGTTGCTGGCTCGATATGAGACCCATGGGCATTTCAAAACTCAACTTTGAACGATAAAGTAGCAGGTAATAATAACCGATGTATAACGTAAGCAAACACGAAAGACCACGACCTCTCTTTTATGACTGTGTAGTCCTTAGGTTCATCTGCTCAGTCGATGATGGTAATGCAGTTAGCATGGCTGCCGGCAATGGGGAAGATGATCTGAGGCGGCGAAATAAAGTCTGCAGGGGGGATCTCTGCTGCAGTGAACGCTTCTGTCGATGGTGCACCTCAGGTGGGGTGGATGACAACACGACAGGAGTAGAACATAACACAGAGTGTGCAACCTCTTTGGCATTCTTTGACGCCTATCTGAAAATGAAGTAAATCTGTAAGGGCTCTTTAGAATTGGAGGATTGTATAAACGCAGGGACAGGAAAAACATAGCAATAGGTTAGGAATGCACGTGCAAAACAGAGCATTTGGAAACATAGGATTTCAGTCAACCTGGGTGTTTGGTTCACATGAATTGGAAGAACACAAGAATGGAGAAATGTGGTCAAATTAAAGTGAAACCACGTGAAAATGAAAAAAAATAAGAATCTTATTATGCCAGTAATGCAATTAGTTTTGTTCTTGATGCATATTAATTTGAAAAGGACGTCCAAGTGAATAAAATTCCTATGTTTTTTCTTCGAAAGAGACACCAAAGGAAAAAAAATCCTCCAGTTTTGCTTTGCTCCACTCCTTCTAACAGATTTGCACAAATAGTAGTTCCATAGCAAAGGATCCCTAAGGGATTGACATGAATGCAGAGTAACAAAGTGATGCGACGAGTGTGCAACCTCTTTGGCATAGCCTTGTGGACCTCAGCATCATTGGGTTGGACGTGGAGGATGGTGATGATGCTAGTGTGACTATCGGAGGCGGGGAAGAAGATCTGAGGCCTCTGGAAATGGCACCGAGGGTACTGCTCCACTGTGATGGACGGTTCCGTCGTTGGAGCAGCTCCGCTAAGGTGTACGGCGACGAGGCTGAAGCAGGACAAGACAGACAACGTTAATCTTAAGTGGGACCCTAATACATCTGCAATAGATGATGTAAAATACACCACCAAAAAGTGCTACATGTAAAACGCATTGGCGGCCGCCATAGCCGCTCCGACAGATGCTGTAAGTACTGTTCACCCTAAACTTAACTGAAGAAAATGAACTTTACAGTCAAAACTGAATTTTACTGTCGAAACTGATTGAACTAGTACCAGAGCATTGCAATAGATGTTTAGGGCGTGTGAGCACTAGTAGTAGAGAAGCAGTGATCTAAATCAGCAGACGCTCGAGCAGGGAATGCACTAACAGAGAGCAAGTCATGCAGTAGCAGCGCAAGCGAATGCTAAAGCAGCAACTCCTGTAGCTGCCGGAGGTCATGCAGCAGCAGCGCAAGCAAGAGGAAGAGCAGAGCAACAGCACGAACAAAAGCAACATCAGTGCA
Source organism: Triticum aestivum (assembly GCF_018294505.1). Classification (NCBI taxonomy): domain Eukaryota; kingdom Viridiplantae; phylum Streptophyta; class Magnoliopsida; order Poales; family Poaceae; genus Triticum; species Triticum aestivum. The sequence goes on from NC_057813.1 coordinate 553,406,659, forward strand.
GCAGCGCGGCCGACATCAAGAACAGAGCCACAACGCAAGCGAGAGCCAGAGCAGCTGCAGCTAGTGCCGCTGTGGAAGTCTCCGCCGAGGAAGCAACGACATGAGGGAGAGACGCCGTGGATGATGTAGCCGGCGACGATGCCGTCGATGGAGACCCACCATGTCTGCTTGGTATCGAGCACCGGCAGCCCCATGAGATCAAATAAAAGATAAAATGTAGCGGTGAGTGCAGAACGTCCTTGGTGGCGCCGAGTTGGCCTCGGCTTCATCGGAGGAAATGGTGAGGGTGCTGCGGTTCCGGTGGGGCAGGTCAAGACAGCGCTGTGGGGATTGAGGTGGCACGATAGACGAGGCGAACATCGGGGAAGCTCCTTGGAGGTGGAGGACGGGGCGGCTGATCCGGCGTGACGGCGAGATCGACAAGGATCCTCATCCGGTGCGGTGTATGAGGGACAGCGAGCTGTTGCGGTGGACAACGTAGTCGGGAAAGAGTCTCCGGCTAGGCGGCGGTCGGGAGGCCGACGGAGGAGCGTGGGGTTTCATGGGTTTTGGCGGCCTCGGTGTACGAATGGGGGGGGGGGAAGGGAGAGGGGGAGCCAAGCTTAGGGACGCGCTTGTCCGAATTGTAGGGTAAGTTACCAGCATACCCCCACCGGTTTTGACACCGCGACGTGGAGCTTCATTTCCAGCTGAGGGGTAGAAGGGGGATTTCGCGTGTCTGGGCTGGGGGACCGATTTTGGATGAGGAGGGACTTCTCGCGCGCGTTGAAATTTCGGGATAAGAAGGCTCGGCGCGGGTTGAAGAAGCGGGAGTTTCAAAGCAGGTGAGACAAAAGATACTCGAGCTTGAAAATTTCAGGATAACAAAGTGCGGATTCCTTGTTCGGCAGAACAAACTTAACGTGTAAAAAAACAATTCATACAAGGCACAAGATAGTCATGTCCCCTTTTACTATGTTGTTATAGATGCCATTGAAAAACTACAAGAAAAATGTTAAAAAAACAGGAGAACAAGATTACCCTGCACGGTACCAAATTGATTCGCACTTCCCTCAACAACAACAAAAAAACAAATCAATTCCCACCAAAAGAAAGAGTAATGTCCCTTTTTATATGATTACAAATGCCAGGATCTCGAATTTCAATTTTTGAATCCACGTTATGTTGTATTCAAATATATCGTTAGGTGACCTTGCAGTTTATAATTGATGTAGTCATACATTTTGATCGTCCATCATATATGAACATTTTACTCCACCATGTGAACATATATATTGTCGTCTACCATATGGACTAAATTTGAATCAATTTTCCTTATTTGAATACTATTGTTGTCAAGTTATACAATAATTTAAATATTATCTTGATAACAAAAAACATGCATATAGCAGTAATCATATTTCACTATGAACTACATGTACCATATGCTCTCCAATTCAAATATTTGTATCCACTTTATGTTGAATTCAAATCATAGTACAATATTGATCTAGGTAGTGAGATGTTCGGGATAATGTAAACAATATTTTCGTATGTATAATTTTTGGCTGAATTAGGACAAGTTTTGGTATAAGCTTCTTGCAAAACCGGAGATTCTCTCAACAAGCCTCGTGGTTCCGAGAGGGAATGTGTCACCTTTGTGTGCGAAACGATATACACTGCCTCCCCCCTGATTTTCTTTATAGAGGCAACATAGAACTATATGAGTGCCCTGTTAAATTTTGGAATTATTTCGGGTTCATTTGGCCTTTTTATACATTAATTGAGTTTCTGGACTTTTAATGTGCATAATCTAAATATGAACTACATGCACATGCTCCGGTGCACCAAAGTGGGTTGAAAAATCACATGTGTGTCCTTGGTTGAATTTCTAGGTCCCGTGGAAGAAATGAGAATGAAATTCAAACATCTGGGTGTCATGACTCGGCCGAGAACATCGAGAAACTTATATTTTCAATTCATGTAAATCCAAAACTCGCCTGTAAATCATGAAACTTGGCATGGTGTCATGTCATGGCACTAACATGTTGTGGTAAAAAATTGGGCCGATTTGGAAGCTCGTGGTTCTAAGAGGGAACGTGCCACCTTTGAGTGTGAACGATATACGCTGCCCCCCCCCTTGAGTTTCTTAACAAAGGAAACATAGAACTACATGAGTGCCCTGATAAATTTTGGAATTATTCCGGTTTCGTTTGTCATTTTTTATACATTAATTGAGTTTCTGGTCATTTAATGTGCATAAGTCAAATTTGAACTACAAGCACATGCTCTCATGCACCAAAGTTAGTTGAAAATCACATTTGTGTCCTCGGGTGAATTTCTAGGTCCCATGCAAGAAATGAGAATAAAATTAAAACATATGGGCATCCTGGCTCGGCCGACAACATTGAGAAACTTGGTTTTAAAATTCATGTAAATCCAAAACACGTATGAAAATCATGAAACTTGGCATGGGTGTCATGTCATGGTACTACCATGTTGTGGTAAAAAAATTGGCCGAATAGGAACATATTTTTGTATAAGCTTCTTGCAAATTGAAGCTTCTCTCAAGAAGGCTCGTGGTTCTGAGAGGGAACGTGGCACCTTTGAGTGCGAAACAATATACGCTGTCCCCCTTGAATTTATTTACAAAGGCAACATAGAACTACATGAGTGCCGTGTTAAATTTTGGAATTATTCCTGCTTCGTTTGGCCTTATTTACACATTAATTGAGTTTTTGGTCATTTAATGTGCATAATTCAAATTTGAACTACAAGCACATACTCCCGTGCACCAAAGTTGGTTGAAAAATCACATTTGTGTCCTCGGGTGAATTTCTAGGTCCCATGCAAAAAATGAGAATAAAATTCAAACATTTGGGAATCGTGGCTCGGTCGAGAACATTGAGAAACTTGGTTTTAAAATCATGAAACTTGGCATGGTGTCATGTCATGGCAGTACCATGCCGTGGTAAAAAAATTGGCCGAATAGGAACAAATTTTGGTATAAGCTTCTTGCAAATTGGAGCTTCTCTCAAGAAGGCTCGTGGTTCTGGGAGGGAATGTGTCACCTTTCTATGCATAATACAAATTTGAAATACAAGCACATGTTCCAGTGCATCAAAGTTGGTTGAAAAATCACATGTGTGTCCTCGGGTAAATTTCTAGGTTCCATGCAAGAAATGGGAATGAAATTCAAAATTCTGGGCATCATGGCTGGGTTAGAAACATTGAGAAATTTAGTTTTTTAATTCCTATAAATCCAAAACACGCATGAAAATAATGAAACTTTGCTTGGTGCCATGACATGTCACCAACATGTTGTGGTAATTTTGCAGTCTGATTTGCGAAAGCGCACACATTAACAATCAACAAAGTCATTTTGGAACAAGTGTTGTCATGTTACAATCGGAAAGACAAGTATTATTGAAACCGTGGGCGTTCTATTTACTAGTACCATTTACGTGCCGCCACGCGACCCCATTTTTTATTAGCTAGGCGGCATCGTGCAGGGTAGCTATTTGAGTACGAGAGGCGTGCGATCAGACCCCTGCGCGTGCTTATCGGGAGGAGAGCCCTTTGACCTCCATCTGTCGTCCACCTCTCTCCCAAGGTCTCCATTAATGGCGGCCGAGCCTCTGTTTAATGGCGTGGCTATGTCTCACTCGACTGAGATTTAAGAGAGAAAAAAGAAAATCTGAAAGCACGGATCTTGATGTAACATCTGACGGACCTATATAGCATCTACTGTGACTTATAGCAAGACTGATGAATATATAAGGATGATTAATTGTCTTACATTGTTAGAAAGATAATTAAAAAATCCACATGCAGCTACGCCCAAAATACACAAGGGCAAAAGAAGAAGGAAGACAAGGATCTGGCTCGCTGATCTCTACTTTCTTGATGCATTACTGCATGCCGCGGGAACTAGTCTCCGCAGCGAGCGGCGATGAGCTCTTTCGTGTCCTCAAGACGCTTCTTGAGAACATCCACGGATTCCTCCACCAGCCTTTGGTGCTCGTTGCAGAGCATGTCATTCTCGTCCATAAGTTTCTTGACGATGACGCCGGTCCTCTTCAACAAGGCACTGGTCTCCTCCTGCTGGTCTGCACATCGGACGATCTTCGCCCTCAGCAGGTCGCGCTCGGCCTGGAGCCTCTCATTGCCCTCCCTTAGTTGCCGGATGACGCCGGTAGCCTGTTCAAATGAGGCTTTAATGTCGTCCTGCAACCTCGCCCAACCGGAGATCTAATCCATCTGGCTATGGACGATCACATGCATGCGCCTGTAACAGTCGTCGCCTGCCCACGAGAAATTTTCCCAGGCCGCCGCGGCGCGGCGGGACATCTCTGCTACATTCGCGGCATGGCGGGACATCTCTACTGCTTCCGCAGCGCGGCCGGACCAGTCAGTTGCATCGACGGCGCGGTGGGACCTCCGTGCTGCTTCAGCGGGGCGGTGGGACCTCTATGCTGCTACTTCCGCGCGGCGGGACATGTCGGCTGCTCTCGCAGCGAGGCGGGATAGCTCTCGTGCTTCCACTTCCATGCTCACCTCTCCCTGGTGGCAATCTCTCGACCCAGGACTCACGTTAGCCATGGTAGACACAAGGGAAGGATGTTGAATGACTTGTTTGTTTTTGTGGATGAGGAGTTGAGGAGGAATGGGCAGTCACCTTGGCATACTAGTATTTATAACCGAGTACTAATACGCTCCTAATTGGGAAACCGTTTAGGTTGTGATCGGTATGAACAGGTTTGCAATTCAATATAGTGTGGTACTAATACGCTCCTAAGTGGGAAACAGTTTAGGTTGTGATTGCTGTGAACAGGTTTTCAATTCAATATAGCGTGGAGTAATTTGGAATGTGACGAGACGCAAGCTCAATATTTATTGACGGTTCTAGTTTCGAAGTGCCGCACTATTCCCGGATGGAGTAGTTCTTTTTCTACTCCCTCCTTTCCGGTTTATAGGGCTTATCTCAAAATTTTAGTTTTTCAATTTTATAAGGCTCAATTTGGTTGTTCGCCATCACAAGGTGCATTAAATCATTGCATGCAAGTACTAAGAGAAAATTGACCAATGCATGTACTTTATGCATGCATGAATTGCAATTACTGCATTAATAAACATAATTTTTTGAGAAAAACAAGAGCATTAATTAGCTGCTTTTGTAAACTACAAAAAATATTCCACCACTCACCATCTTGGTTGGTGAAAATTTTGAATTAAGCCCTATAAACCGCAAAGGAGGGAGTATTGCTGTGTACATGCAATAACTGGCACCATCGTATACATATCTTACGGTTAATGGGGCGTTCGACAGGAATAGCCGCGTGGCGAGCTCTAGGCTAGTCTTTTTTTCGGACGCATTAAACCTATCTCTCGGGACTTCTCGTACGCACCATCGTGCCACCCACAAAAACTTGTACTCTGAGTTTAGTACGTTATAAAGGAAGAGAAGAGGTGCACGCACGCACTCGTCCTCTCACACATGCGTCTACTTTTTCTCGAAAAGGAGGATGATGACCCCCGGCCTCTGCATCTGGGAGTCACACACGCATCCGTAGCTACAAATTGTAGTGTTCTCAACCATCCGATTGGCTCTATCATGGATGTACCTATATACTAAAACATTTCTAGATACATCTATATTTTGACAAATGGAAGGCATGTATTGTGGAATGGAGGGAGTGCTTGTCATCAAAATGGATAAAAAGGGACGTATCTAGAACTAAAATACGTCTACATACATCTCCTTTTATCCATTTTGCTGACAAGTAGTACTTCTTACCCACAGGAACTTTATATCCAACAAACACAAAATATTCGTTAGACTGATGGAAATTACTGATCTGATGTCGAAGTAATTGCTGCATCGCCACCAAAACCCACCATTTCTTAAGCTAAAGTAGACCGAGGTAATCCCTATATTAGCATATTACTAAGATAAATAGAAGGCACCGTAGAAACATTTAGGACATGAGCTTGTCAATCTGAATGTGGAGGGACACCAGCTTAGCCCCCGCCAGCAGCTTGGGCTGAACTGTGAAGAAGGTCAACTCGTACACATGAACGTCGCTGGGATCCTTTCTGCTTGTCACCTCCATTTCCACCTTGACGGCGTCGGTCGTGCCTTTGGGCTCCCCCGGTGGGCCGTCCGCCCACAACTTGGCCACCTAGTGCGGCAGTGGGGACGCCCCCGCTCTGATGTAGACGACCGACACGGTGATAGGCGCGCCGATGTCGAGCATGCCGCCGACCAAGAAAAACGCGCGGCTGTCCTCCTCCACGAACAGCAAGAGCCGTGGCTCCAACAGTGGTACTTGTTGCTGGAGCACCTTGCCGTACTGGATCCTGTGCATGGGCATGGGATGCGCGTTGCTGATGTGGTGGTAGCGCACCGGTAGCGGGCCTTCTTAGCCGCAGACGGGCACAGGGCATTTGCTGGGCGTGACCGGACACACGCTCTGGTGATCGGCGAGCTTCTGGTAAGTGACATAGAGCCCACAGCCTTCGTGCGGGCACTCCACCCTCACCGACGAAAGGATGGAGTCCACCGCCGTGTTCGGCACGTCGAAGCCACCGCCGCACTCGCACTTCTGGCACTGCCGCTGGTTCCCAGGGCACTCGACGCAGCAGTCCGCGCAGGCCAGGTGCCCTCCCTTGCACTGCAGAAATCAATCGAACGACACATCAGTCAAGAAACCTGCACCATGCTCAATCAGTCGAACGGACGAGGTGTATTCGAACCTCATACAGTGGAGGCGTAAAGGGGCGGAGGCACAAGGGGCAGTGGAGCACGGTGAGGTCCATCGAGACCTTAGAGAGCTCTATTGTCGGGTCCTATTTGGTTTGCATGATCTCGCTCTCCTCGTGCACAACCAGCTCTCGACTTGGGCCGGGGCAATACAAAACTTTACCGTCACATATTTTATACTACTCCAAGGTGCATTAAATCAACACATGCAAGTATAAAAAGGAGAGTCACACATGCATGCATGCGTTTTAATTAATGCATAGGTAAACGCAAAGTATTGAAATATATTGAGTGCAGTGCTTTGATGTGTCGCGTCAACTCATACATCAACGAGAAGTTTGATTATCCTGTCCCTCACGGACTTAACTGCACCTGCCTTTGCTGTATGATAGGTTGCCCACCCACCTGTCGGGCCCACCTGTCATACACGCAAAGGCAGGAGCGTCCCTCCCTCGCTCATGAGCGTGGTGGCTGGCAAGACTAGGAGAAGCTTTCGCTACACGCTCTACCTCCCGCACGCGGTGGACATGCAGCAGTTCAATCGGTGTCAGATGGCCAGAAGCGTACTATAGTATTCCTCCAGTGCAGTAGTACTCCATCATTGTTCGACTTCCCAAAGAGGCGAAGAGCCAAGCGCAGCCCGGATGCTTGTGTGGCAGTTTCATGTGTAGAGTAGTCTAGGATAGAGTGTACTATGCCTGTAAGCTTGAAATCATTGGGGTCGGCTCCATGCTATGTGTCTGTCTCGAAGTTTAAAAAAAATTAAAATAGTCTTCTGCTCCTACCTATCACCCTGGTGATTGTAGTTTGCACGCTCATCTGGTCAAGACAAGAATCTATATTTTAATTTATTTTAAAAGAGGGGACTCCCCGGCCTCTTCATTAGAACGATGCATACGGACACATATATTTTAATTTGTGTACACTGCGGGTCTTTCCGCCAAGTTTAGAGGCAAGCATGTGGGGCCAGTGCTATGATGTGTCACATCAACTCGTACAACGAGGAGAAGCTTGATTTTACTACTACAAGCCTTCTCCCTCGCCCATGCACGCAGTTGCTTGCAAACGAGGACAGGCTTTTGCTTAGTAGTACTTTTACAACAAGCTATTCGTCCCACTCGCGGTGGACGAACATGCAGCAGTGGATTCAACACTATAAAAGCAGTAGTAGTAACATCATTGTTTGTCTTCTCGAAGAGGCGAAGAGCCAAGCGCAAACCAAACGTTGTAGTTGCGAACATTGGAGAACGCATATTGCCAGGCTCTTGCATGAGACAAAATTGCTATGTGAGCCCACTATTGTACTAGTACGTACAACTACTTGCTAGTATAGCCCTGTAAACCAGAAAGGAGTATTTGCCCTTCTAGGGATTTCAACAAGTGACTAGACTACACCGAGACGGAGTACATATGGAACAAAATGAGTGAATCTGCACCATAAATAAATACGTACTAGTTCTATCGTTTTCCTCTCCGAGGTGCACAATATTGAGTATACTGACTAGTCTCTTTTTGACACGCATTTATCTTTTTTTTGACATAGTAAAGACGCAAGCGCGCATATACATGCGCATACACTCACCCCTATGAACGCACACACGCACGACACTATCATCTTGAAATTTACAAAGTCACCATAGGCACCTCGTCATCGACGGGTCCATAGGTGCTTGAATGCCAAGGAGGGAGAGGGTAGCGGTTCCCGAGGCATTGAACGATCAATGATGCATCCTCAATTACATGCGGAGGGAATTAATTAGAGAAGCAGAATAGAGCCAGCACGATGTGAATGCAACAGAGTTTGGACTCTCATATAATAAAGGTGCCCCACCACTCCAGTCCATCTACTCCCAAGTCTCTGCGCAACACTGCTCACTCCAATCAAAGACCAAGTGACCAGAAGCCACAAGCACCTATGGAGGCGATGGACATGAGCGTCAGTCGGCTGTGCCAAATCATACAAGGCGCCGGCCTGCGGCCCCGCACTACACAGCGTTTTCAGACGGTGCTGGCGACTACCGGCATCGTAGCCCTCGCCGACATCGGCTTCGCCTCTTGCATGGACGACATGATGGTCAACTCCATCCGCAAGTTCACTTCCGTCAAGAAGCACGCGGATGACCTTGCTGTACTGCTCCAGCCCGCGCGCCCAGACTCCTCATTGCCTGCCACCCTCATCGGCCTCCATGGTAACGAACTCTTTCAAGCCTTGGTGGCCCTACAGGTGCCGGAGGTCGCGATGAAGAATGTGCACCTCAAGGCCGTGCTCGGCGCGCAGCGCCTCGCCATGCAAGAAACCGTCGACCTGCACATCCACGTTTATGAGGAAATCATCTACATAGGCTAGTACAAGGCAAGCGAGGACAGAAAGACGTTGGCCTTCTTCCAGCGGCTGGAATCTTTGGACGCCATTGTTCAGAAGCACGTCGACCTGGCCACGAAAGCCGCTACTACTTAGGCGTCATTCGGTGGGCCGGCGCCCTGAGGCTATATCCACGTGCTCCCATTCGCCGACATGTGGGACATAGAGCATCTGGGTCGTAGTGCATGCACGACTCGGAGCATATGCCGGGGTACTTTACATTTCAGACCTCACGAATTACATGCAAACCCCCCGCACAAGAATAAATAAATGAATGAATTACTACATGAAATCGGATTATTTTCGTAGAAACCGGAGCACGTTCATTAAATTTTGGACATAACATGTTTATAAAAAATGACCGGACCTAAACCAGTCTAAGGGCCTCTTTGATTTTTCCGGCAAAAAAGGGCCTCTTTGATTCGCAGGATACTGAAAACACAAGAATGGGAAAGTATGATGGCGATGAACCGAGACAAGGAGAACTCTAACTCAGTTAGAGGTTAGAGTTAGATTCTAACCCTGAACTAACTCTAAACCAAAGAGGTGTATGGATGGCAGGGTTAGATTGACAATAAATGCTCTTTCTCAATCATTTGACTACTTTGGACCCTATTTCCTGCCGGATTTGGTGTGGCTGGCTCTTCTGTGGCCTCCTCCCGCTCACAATTGACATAAACGAACCATCTTTCCAAATCAAGCATGCAATACATGATAATTTTTACTTTATCCATACAAATGAGATATCCCACTTAAACATACAAGTCGTCAATCAAGCTTCACAAAAAAAACACTTCATGAAACAAAGCATGAGCTAACTCATCACGGAAGTCATTCACGATAGAGAGGGAGCCCGGAGCCCCTCACACACCGAGGGAGGAGCTCACCATCGTTGCTCTAGAGGAAGGCTCTGCAGAGCCCAAGCCCCGGGAACCCCTCTGACACCGGCCCTTGCGAGTTGAGGTCAACACCGGCATGGGTAGCAGGGCCGCTTGCCGCCGACTGGGAACTTTATCTTTGGGCCTCTAGAAATAATGCAAGCCAGTAACTAAAATACCTAGAAATGTGAATTGAATCTTTGGGCCTCTAGAAATAATGCAAGCCTGAAACTAAAATACCTAGAAAGGTGAACTGAATCTTTGGGCCTCTAGAAATAATGCAAGCCTAAAATTGAAATACCTAGAAAGGTGAACTGAATCTTTGGGCCTCCAGAAAGATTTATTACCTCCTCAAGCAGCATCAAACAATTCCATGCATGCACCACAAATATATACCATTTTTGATCAGGATCTACTTTTCCAAATTAGAACTAGAGATAGAGCGAGCAAGATCAATGATATGGTCGTGAGACAGAGAAGGAACGAACAAACTCACCCCTCTCGTGACCTCCCTGGTAGATGCACCGCCGCCACGCACGACAGAGGGAGAAAAATGACTGGTGAAGGGGGAGCGGGAAGACCTTCGAAGGCTTGAGGGAGAGGGAGGCAGGAGTAGGGCGGCGGAGGCCGAAAGGAGAGGGCATCCGGAGGAGAGAGAGGGCGAGCGGCGCTTGGGCGGGCGGCCCTATGGGGAACCGAGAGGAGACGCGCGAGAGGAGGTGGAGCGATCTAGTGCGGGCAAGGGAGATTTTTTTAGTTCTCTTTTAGTGGGCCCGAGGATAACTAACCCAATCAGAACCTCTCCACCGGGCTAGTTTTTTTAGCTGGTTTAGAGCAAACTAGCTCAAACTAACCCCTCTTGTTTCGATGATTTGAGGCTATTTCAACCCAAACTAGCTCTAACTCAGGGATCCAAAATAAGAGGAGTGTTACTGTACATGCTACAGTGTGGGCCGTAGCACATTGTTTTTTATGGCCATATCACCACATTGTTTCCTACTGCTGGTTCACTAAGCTACCGTGGTTCGCGCTGCTGGTTCACTGGGCTGACGTGGTTCGCACTGCTGGTTCACTGGGCTGCCGTGGTTCGCAATCCTCCGACCTGAGTAGTAGTAGTACTAGTATATACCGCATCATTCTTTACTCCTTCTTATTACTCCGACATGTGGGAGAGCCAGCATCCGAGTCGACGTGTCATGCACCAGATTAGAGCATGGAACGGAAGGGGGGCATTATCCCGGTCGGAGCGCCAGTAATTCATGACTATAGTGAGTGGTCATATCACAAGTCTTTCCAGTAGTAATGCACCGTCAAATCGCACAACCCGACCTTTCCAGCAATATGTTTGAGAATCCGCCACTCGTTCACCCTCCTCGCCTCTCTGTCAAACCACCTACCCGAAAACTGCCGCGCGTACTGCCAGGGAAAAGCCCCGCCCTCGACTTTTAACTACACGGAAATAGTTCGAGCTTGTTCGTTCTATATAAATACAACTTACTATATGTTTATTCACCCGTGGGGTTGTTCAATGAATGGAGGGGCGGGGAGCACAAGTGAACAATACTGTAGTACTACTACTAGTGAGTAGGAGTCATACAGTAGTCACCTTAAATAGAGAGTTTCTTTTCTTTAATGCCACGTACACAAATTGAAACGCTTGTTGTGGAGAGAAAAAAGAAAATCACTCCACTATATATGTATGCAGGGGCCTGAGCGCTTGCTTTACCAGGGTTGCTCTCTTCATTCTCTCATCCACTCCAAATATAAACAAGACAGCGGTAGCGACATTTTCTCTCTGCTCACCGCTGGTCACAGATCCGGCCGGATCCCTTTGGCCGGTGTGTGTAGAGGACTAAAAGGTGCATCGTTCACGTGGTCATCGCCGTAGAGGAAGAAAACCCACAGCTGCCGGAGGGGCACGATCCTCTACCCGTGCTGTTCTCTTTGACACAGCGCCGGCTCGGGAGGTCCTCCGACCCTTCTTCCTCCCTGCCGTATTGTCCGCAGATCTGACCTGCCGCCGCCGACATCCCGGTGACCCTCAGGTATAAGTTCTTCGAAAGCGGCCTCGATCTACTGCCCCAGCTCCCCACGTGTTTGCATGTGCATCTTTTTCTACTCCCATCAGCTCTTCCAAAGCCACCTTAATTTTTAGTATTATTAGAGGTAAAGCTACTTCATCCATTCAAATATAGGGCTTTGTTCAAACAACGAAGAAAGGAGGAAAGTTTTAGCATGAATCTAGGACTTGATTCAAAGAGGAAATAATATGGTGAAAGTAGTAGAGACGGGATACCCAACCGGTCTCTTGGTTGAAAAGGGACATAATGGGAAAATGCAGTACAAACTGGATAAGGAATAGATCTATTATTGGTTGAAAAAAGGATAGAAAGTGGCGGCTAGTGGACAAGTCAACAGAGTATTTACAGGATTAGATTTGCTGCCATCACATAGTAAAAGGTCTCCAGGATTAGATTTGCTGCCCTCACATAGTAAAAGGTCTCAGGATTAGATTTGCTTCCCTCACATAGTAAAAGGTCTCCAGGATTAGATTTTCTGCCCTCACATAGTAAAAGGTCTCCAGGATTAGATTTGCTGCCCTCACATAGTAAAAGGTCTTCAGGATTAGATTTGCTGCCCTCACATAGTACAAGGTCTCCAGGATTAGGTTTGCTGCCCTCACATAGCATGAACAAACTCGGCATCACCACTTTATGCCTCCTTGTAGGTACATTGTGCTGATGCGTCCACTGTCACATGTCCTTATACCGACCTTTTGCTGTTGTTAATGTAAGGGCGCATGTAAAATGAAGCGATCACGCTGTTACCTTAGGGACATGTCTAACCAGTGTTATTGTTAATCTAATGACTCCAGTGATAAGATGCAATTGAACTGTGTTACAAATGGCACTCCTGCTGTTTTCCCCATGATAAGTAAGTTGCTCCTTTACGGTGCTGAGTGTCCTGGTGTCCCCATGGTCCCATGTCCTTAAACCAACTCTTTAGCTGTTGTTGATTTACTGTGTCTGGTAAACTAGCAATGCCACGATTAATGTAATCCCATATTTGAGGAATCTCATTGTTGATTGTAATGCTTCTGGTAACATGAAGCATTGCTGACATTTTAAAATTTCTACTGTCCTTGCGTGATTGCCATGAACATAATTAAGATGCTTCTTTTTATTTTGTATATGTTTCATATATTCTTATTGATCGGCAACTGTTTACTTTCTATCTTTTTGTGCAGATAGGGATATCCATTTCACCTTGTTGCTATTGTGACCTTTTGGTGAACTGCGCAAAACACTTTTTTTTGGAATGAGTGTCTTGTGCAGTTCAACTAAAATGTCACGTGGGCAACATCTCTCAATTTTGGTGGAACTGCACAAAATGGTGATTGGAGTTTCCAAAATCTCCGTCAAGTTCTGCTGGTAATCTCGAGCAACATTTTATTAGCCTTTGCAAGATGGAGCCGTCACTGTCCCCACAATGGCACTTTATTTTAGTGGAACTGCACAAAAGGATAAGAAAATTATAGTTGCACGTTACATGAGCCGGACAGCCAACCTTAATGTTCCTCAATTTTAGTGCAACTACTAAAGAAGAACTTGCCACACTAGTAGAAAAAGGGTCAAATGTGAAGCACATTAGTGCCGGTTTGTAAAAAACCCGGCACTAATGTGATCAATAGTGCCGGTTTGTGGCTGCGATCAATAGTACCGGTTCGTGTTGAGCCTTTAGTACCGGTTCATGCCACGAACTGGTACTAAAGGGGTAGTGGCAGGCTGGCGTTAGGCCGGGTCCCCACGAGCCCATTTAGTACCGGTTTGTGTTACCAACCGGTACTAAAGGTCTAACCTATAGTATCGGTTCGTGCCACGAACCAGTACTAAAGGGGACAAGCCTTTA